>NW_006399758.1:5276254-5293490 GCF_000299155.1 Elephantulus edwardii | reverse complement strand
CTCAAACAAATATGAAAATCTAGAGGAAATGGACAAATACTTAGAAAAACACAACCTACCTAAACTGACACAAACTGAAACTGAACATCTGAACAGATCCATTGTGATTTATAGTCTCTGTAGATTCAGTCCTGACTTGATGGCACACAATAACAATTTCAAAAACCACCTTTTGCTATTGTGAATAGTGTTTCAATGAACATCCTCATTAAAGTTTCTGAGCCTCTGCCTTCTGGCATGTTTAGTATAAACCTAAGAATGATATTCCTGCATCATATGGTAGTTCAGTTTTTAAGAGGACCTGCTATACTGTTTTCCTGATGACTGTACCAATTTGTATTCCTACCAGCAAGGAGTAAGCGTCCCAATTTCTCCACACCTTTATCAACATTTCTTCCTTTTTCTTGCTTTTATTGTAGCTATCCTATTTGGAGTGAATTATGGTTTGGCATGAATCTTTCTGATGGCTGATGAGGTTGCCTCTTTTCTTGTGTTTGGTGGCCATTTAATATTTTCTGGTAAAATGCCTATTGAAGTTCTTTACTTACACTATAATTGTATTATTTGTATTTATTTTCTTAAACTGACAAAGTTTTATATAGCTTTGTCATTATATTCCTCTTGGGTAAATACTCCCAGTCAACAACTTGTATTATAACTTTATTTGGTAATATTTGTGTAATAAAATGTTAAAACACAATGAGCTCCGAATTTTTCTTTATTTGTGCTTTTGTTATTATAGGTATACCTCATCTTATTCTGCCTCAAATATTAAATATTTTTATAATTTGGAGTTTTGCGGTAATCCTTAATCTAGCAGTGTATCAGCATCATTTTACCAACAACATATCTGTGTCTTTGTCACATATATCAAATTTTGGTAGTCTCACAATATTTCAATCTTTTCTATAATGCTATAGTATACCAAGAATTTTTACTATATGAGGGGAAACATACAATCAGAATTGATAAAAGACTCAATTGCCTATGAAATGCAAATTAAACAATCTTGCTTCATGAAAGTGAAGTTGTTGTTGTTGTTGTTGTTGTGTACTATTGAGGACCATTGGAACCAATGCATAGCTGACCCTCCTGCAGGTTTTTAGAGGCAGTAAACAAATGAAGGTAGACTGCCCATTTTCTTACACAGAGCAGCTAGTGAATTTGAACTGTATAACTTCAAGATTGCAACACAGATTCTTACCACTGTTGTTAGGTGTCGTTGAGTTGAGTATGACTTATAGCAACTCTATGAACAACTATCCAGTGCCATCTTCACTTCCTTACATACTTGAGCCCTTCGCAGCAGTCACTGTGTCAATCCATCTGGTTGAAGGTCTTCTTCTCCCATGTCAACCCTCCACCCTTGGCAGCATCATGTCCCTTTCCAAGCCCTTCATAGTAACATACCCAAAGTATATATGAGGCAAAGCTTCATAATTCTTGCCTCCAAAAAGGTCTCTAAACACAGACTTTCCCAGTGCAATGTGTCACCTTATTTCCTGACTACTGGTATCAAGTGAATTGTGGGTCCAAGCAAGATGACGTTTTTGACAGTTTCAATCTCTTCTCCATTCATTATGATGTTGACTATCAGTCCAGTGAAGATGAAGAGAACATGAATTATTTTCTAATCAAGATAGTAGTCTAAAGACTGCAGGCGTTAAGTGGGGTTTTATTTCAAAATAAAGGGAAAAAAATTCCTACAAGTGATCCAATATATAACACCATCTAAAACAGAGAAAATATTGAAGTTCTCAGAATTTCATTTTATATGGACCACTGGCCATGGAAGCAATAGTCAAGAATTCAAATTATTTATTTCATTGGGTAAATATGTTCTAAAGGACATCTTTTAACTGTTAAAGTGCAAAGATGCCACTTAAATGTGGTTTACTAAACTTATGGTATTTCAAAAGCCTTATATATATATATAAAACCCGGAGAATGAATTACAAAAACCAAAGAATTGTCAATTTACACAAAGCAATGATTTTAGATGGGTACAAGATAAGTAATGCTTTATTCTGCTGTGTATAGTTTCACAGAGAATATAAAAACGCCTATTTTGTTTTACCGTGTTTTATTGACTTGAAAAAACACTTGACAGTGTGGATCATAACAAACTATGTCTAACTTTGAGGAGAAAGGGAACAAACTTAATTGTGCTAATGCTTATTCCTAGACCAAGAAGTTGTTGTTCAAGCAGAACAAGGGAACACTGCACGGTTTAAAGTAAGGCATGTGTCAGGGCTCTATCTTCTATTCATGCCTGTTCAAGCTGTATGTTGAGCAAATAATTCAGGAAGCTGGGCTTTATGAAGAAAGATATGGTATCAAGATCAAAGAAAGACTCATAAAAAACCTTCTTTATACTGATGACACATTTTTTCTTGCTGAAAATGAGGAAGACTTTTGAACACTTATTGCAGAAGATCAAAGGCTACAGCCTGAAATATGGATTACATATCAATAACAAGAAGACAAAGATCTGTATAGTAATAAGTCAATAGGGTAATGAGGTCACCTTAAAGACTAGGGTGCACTCAACAACAAGCCATGGTCTTTTTAATCACCTGCTATATATCTGAAAGCTGGACAATGAAGAAGATTGACAGAAGAAAGATTGATGTCTTTGAGTTGTGGTGTTAGAGAAGAAAATGGATACCGCATGGACAACCAAAAGAACAGACAGATATGTCTCAGACAACAAAAAAAGTAGAAGGTCTCATTGAGTTGAACAGACAGATTGGATGCAGCAATAGATTTCAATGCAGAGTGTCCCTGTGAGTAGGATCTGACTAGATGGCACCTTAAAAAAAATCAATGTATTGCATTGAAGGTCTTCCTTTCTTTCACTGACCCTCTGTTTTACCAAGCATGATGTCCTTCTCCAAGGAATAGCCTCTCCTAGTATCATGCTCAAATTATGTGAGACGAAACTTTGTTGTCTTTACCTCCAAGGAGCATTCTGGCTACACTTTCTCCAAGACATATCTGTTTATTCTTTTGGCAGTCCATAAGATATTCACAACTTAAAGGCATCCACAACTCTGAGTCTGTCATCCTTATTCATTATTCAGCTCTTAGATGCATAGCAAGTGGTGGAAAAGACCATGGACTGATTAATGTGCATCTTAGTTTCCACACTGACATCATTGCTCCGCAGTAATTTGGATATGTCCTTGGTGGCAGACTTTTATTTTTTTATTTCTTAATTTTAATGAAAGTTTACAGAGACTTAGAATTTACATTCATTCATTGTTGCACTTTTCTCCCTTCCCACTCCTCCCCCCCAGTTCACTGCTCTCTTTGAAAAGTAAAAGAAACATTTTTTCATTGTTATACAATCCCTCCCCCCCAAGTCCATTCCACTATGCAGCCTTAGACTTTTACATGCAATATATCTACTGATCTCCAGACTGCTGGCACCAAGGGTGTTGGTTGTGGGTCCACATAAGATGAAATCACTGACAACTTTATTCTTTTCTCTATCATGATGTTGCTTATTTGTCCAGTGATTTTTGTCTTCTTGGTGTTGAGATGTCATCCATATTGAAAGCAAGTCTTTGGTCTTCTGAAGCAAGCACTTGAGGTCCTCCTCATTTTCAGTAAGCAAGATTGTGTCATTCACATAATGCAGGTTGTTCAGTCTTCCTCCAATTCTGATGTCACATTCTTCTTCATAGACTACGGCCTCTTATATGAATTGCTCAGTGTACAGGTTGAATATGTAAAGCTACAACCCTGACACACACCTTTCCAGATTTTAAACGGCTTCTTTGATTTGTCTGGACAGCATTTTCATCTAGGTTTCTTTCTAGGTTTCTCCTGAGCACTATCAAGTGTTTTTGGGATTACCATTCTTCTCAATGTTAGCTATAATTTGTTTTGATCAACACAATACTTTCATTTTGATCCACAAAATACTTTTGCATAGTCATTAATACACAGTCAAGTTCCTTCAAGTAGTCAATAAAACACAGATGGACCTTCTCATGATATTCGGTGTTTTCAGTCAGGATCCATCTGACCTCGGTAATGATGCTACAGACCTTATGCCACCACACCACAGCCTGTACTAACCCCTGCTTGAAATTCTGGCAGTTCCTTAAAGTACTAGCCCTTTTTGAATGATCTTCAGCAATATTTTGCTTGCAAAAGATATTAATAATATTGTTCAATAATTTCCACATTCAAATACAGATCTCGTGCAGCCAATATGCCAAATATCTGGCCTCCAAATTTCCTACCATAGACTAGTAAGCACCTCCAGGGCTGCATCTGTTAATTGAAACCTGCCAATTGGTATCCTATCAATTTCTGGGACTGAATTTTTTGCCAATGCCTTCAGTGCAGCTTAAACTTGTTTGTCATTGGCTCCTGTTCCTATACTTGCCGAAATTTTTCAGTGTCATCAAATTCTTTTTGATACAGTGAATCTGTGTTTCCCTTCCATTTTCTTTTAATACTTTCTGGGTTTCAATATTTTGCCTATAACATTTCTCAGTATTGCAACTCAAGGCTTGAAATTGTATCTATTCTAACAGACTGGAATTCAGAGTAAAAGTGTACAGTTAAAGAAAATATTTTGTCTGTTTTACTTTTCTTCAGTATTAACTTAGTTAAGTATATAAACTTGTTCATTTTTACATGGTACATGAGTATACTTGGTGTCCTTTGATTACATGTAACCTCACTGAAGAAAAGAACACTGCCAGGCTCTGCATGACTCCATAACTACTTGTGAATTGTACTGTTGTGATCCGTAGAGTGAGTTTTCTCATTCACTGATTTTAGAAGTTTGTCTGATTTTTCTATCTAGTACATTTTTTTCATTGTCATGAAACATGCTTATTATTATCATTATAAAACCAGAAAACAAACTCATTTCTATTAAGTAGGTTGCAATTGCAGGGACCCAATAGCAGGTTCCCAAGGCTGTAAATCTTTGCAGAAGATTTTACCATAGGTACGTCTAGGGTATTCAAATTGCTGACCTTTTGGTTAACTGGTAAATATGTTACACACCATACTACTAGGACTCCATATAACCCTGTATTAACTGACAGATGGTGACTTCTCATTGAGTCTAAGGGCCAAGCTTCAAAAGTAGTGTTTCATATGAAAGGCTAAAAGTTTTAACACTAAACTAGTGATGTTCCAATGCAAGCGCATGTTTACTGTAACAATAAAGTCTAAGAAATTTAAGTCTCTATTAAATGAAGACTGATTACATGAATTATACCCAGAAGAAAAAAAAAACACCCAGAATATCATTGTACTATAACTATAGCTGTGGAAGTTCTTTATCTATCCTCAAAGAAAAAAAATTGAATATATACTATTAAATGAAACAATGAACTGTTCAAAACAATATGTGTAACATGCCACCTCTTCTGTTACAAACTAGGGAAGACTATTCATTTTTTTTGTAAATATTTCTATATGTCTAATATGTCTGAGAGGATGCAAAGGGAATAAAAAAGGATCTGTGAGGAGAGGAACTAGATGACTTGGGACAGAGACATTAAAGAGATGCTTCCATTTTTAATATTTGAAATTGGTATTATCTACTGAAATGTGTTTTAAATTTAAACTATGGCCTCCAAAGAGGTCGTGATTGGCTCTGAGACCAAGGCACCCCCTGAGCTTGCTGTTGGAACTGAACTTTGTAAAATCAGAATTTATTTTTCCTCAATCTCTTATATGAAGAAACAGATAATAACATCATAGAATCTTAGAACTAAATGAAACATTAAAGGCACAGTTACTGTCTCTCATTAACAGTCACCATAGTTCAGCCATGCAATCTTAACACTGTCTATTAATGCCTTCCATGACACTACAGCCTTGGATTTCCTCCGAACTCTCTTTCCTTTCAATTTTTGTCTTATTTCTGATATTGTTTTTCTTTCTACTTATTTCTCTCAAAGAGAAGCCTTTAAGCTAGTCTTGAACCATCATATATGTTCATTTATCATGCACTTCCTAACTCATTTAATTGACTCCCAGAGCTTGAAATACTATCCATTTTATTGCAAATCTTAGGTTGTGTATCCAGTAAAGACGTATTCTCTTTATGCAATCCAACTGTCAAAATATGATCTCCACCTAAATGTCTCTCAAGACTTCAAGCTTAGCACACTTAAATTACCCTGTGAGTATTAACCGCGCCCAATTTGCTTCTCTTTCCCTCTTCTCGATCTCAATGTATGTTACCTCCTACTATGGACTTGTGTAGATGTGAATCTTAGGAGATCAGTTTGGTTTCTCTGACAGCGAGTCACTCATTTTACTGTTTACAGTGGATTTGGCATGAGTTCTTCCCACTCTTCATTGCCCCACTGCTATCACTAATAACCACTAAACCCACCCACAAGTTTCTTTTCCATGAAATGTAAACCTTCATTAGAGTTATAATAAAAATATGGAGGAGGCTGTGTTTCATCCAGAATTTTATAAGTCAATAATATGAGACTGTTCTGACTCAATGGCACAACACACAACAACAACAAATTTTATTAAATTCCTTTTGGGAGTAAAATTGAGGGAAATTTGGAACAAAGTCGGAAAAACAAAAAAACAGGCAAAGGCTTACTGTTCCAGTAGTGCCTGAGGGAACCCCTGAAACCATGACCACCAGTCACCTTTCATGCTTAGAACTCAACTCACTCTTAGGTCTCAGCTTTTCAGCTAAACAATAGACTGACAAGGGGAACAATAACACCCCAAAGGCACACATTATCATACAGAAGAACCAGCTACATAAGGCCAAAATAGAAGCATTTGTCTAAGAATAAAGTTCAAAAGGCAGAAAGCAATACATAGGAGGATTAACTGAAATTAAATTTATAGGAAAAAGTTTGAAAGATAAGATTATATCGTGTGTATTATAAGTAATGTTATAAAACAAAATGTATACACATAGTTGAATAGAAAATGAATTTGCTTTGTAAAGTTTCAAACTATGAATGGATGAAACACAATATGAATTAAGGAAAGTGTTAAACACAATGTATATGAATTTGTAGGGAAACCAATATAAAATGTTTCAATATTATCTTTAAATGATTTATCCTCTTCCCCCCAAGTTAACAGCACTAAGCTTTAAATTCTACCTATTTTATGACTTTATCCCTTTGTTTTTGTTCCTCCTTGTTGTTTAATCTAGGAAACCTAAATTAGACATCCATTGCATTCTAAACTAGCAATTAGATTCACAAATTTAGGAAGTCATAACAGCATAATGTGTTTTCCTAAGTTTTAAGTTGGTAGCAGCATACCATAAACTTGGGCCCTGTGTACTCTAAAGTAAACAGACCATTGCATCCCTAAATAGACAAAGCTTTCACAATTATATTCAACTCTCAACATAAATGGAGCATGGAATTTCCAACTGACCTGTAGATTGTCAAGCTAAGATTCATAGCACTAGGTGTCCATGAAGAAGCATAAAAGGTTTTCATTAGCTAGAAATGATGATGATGATCACATTTGGCACCAATATAGCATAAGACAGTTGCATTTATTATTTTGAGTAAATGTAATGGATTTGCACTAGTACACCCACATTTTCTTATTACGATATCCTAGTGTAAATATGTCACACAATTTTAAAATGGCCACCGAGGTGCAATTTGGGATAGAAGACAAAGCAAAGCTATCTAGTCTATACGGGAACAAACTAATTAGGTTGGTGTTATTAGCACTGACCTCTAACCAAGTGGGCTCATTTAACTCCAAATTAATCAGGAAATGATAGTCACACTAAACATTTTGTAAGACTAAATACAAGTAAGTATTACAGCAATTCCTTCACTTCACTTGAAATATAAAGGAACTTTAAAGGAAATTGCAATGTGATAGAGACTTTACAATTCAATTGTAACTAAAATAAAAATTATTGTCTCTTTCTGATTCTCAAGAAAATGAATACACCTTTTTTTATAAAAAAGTAGTAGTATTATTGCTATTCTTATAATAATTTGCACATCTTTTAATAGATTTGGACCTTTGATTCTTTCCCCCTTATTTGTACCTTTCTTAAATGTTTTATTGTGTCATCAAATAGCCATTTCATAGCAATTGAATGACAACCAGATCAAATCGTTGCCCTATCTTGTGCCGTACTAACAGTGAAAGCTGTTCCAACCCGTTATTTCTGTCACTGTTTCAGTCTGTCTTGTTGAGGATCTTTTTCTTTGCTGACTCTCTACTTTTAACAAAATGATGTCTTTCACCAAGGACCAGTACTTCCTAACATGCCCAAAATATGTAAGACAGAATTTTATCATCCTTTCTTTAAAGGGGTATGCTGCTTCTGCACCCTCCAAGACATATTTGTTCTTTTGGCAGCCCACAGTACATTGAGTACTCTTCAATACTCTTCTACTCAAAGGTAGAAATTCTTCTTTGGTCTTCCATATTCATTATCCTGCTTTCACACCACCATGAAGCAACTGAAATGTTTACAGAAGAGACTCAAACTCATTCTCCAATAGAGAGAATCCAAAATGAAATGTACTAACTAAAAGGGATATGTGATTAGGTATTATTGTACTGACAAGAGTCCAGAACGAAGGCTTCATGGTGGGGTGGGCCTGGGGTTAGGGATTGTAAAATAATTAAGGATTTTTCTCTTACTTTTCAAAGAGAAGAGTGTACTGGGAGGGGAGCAGGGAGAAAAATGCAACAAGGAATGAGTGGAAATCTAAGTCTCTGTAAATTTTCATTAAAATTAATGATAATTAAAAAAATGGAAAGAAGGAATCATAAAGTAAGAAAGCTGAATACAATTTCAAAGGGCAGCTTAGGAAGACAATAGTATAGTATTATAAGGAAATGTATAAAGACCTTGGGTTAGAAAACAAATAATATGCTCAATATTTCTCAAGCTGTTAGAACTGAAGAAAAACTTCAAGCCTCAAGTTGCAATAGTAAAAATTTCCATGGGGGGAAAAATTGAATGACATACATAATATCGAAAGAAGGTGGAAGAAATATAGTCACTGAACCAAAAATAACCAGTTGACAATTAAACATTTAAGGAAGTAGCAGTTGATCAAGAATCAAGGTTAATGAAAGAAGAAGTCCAAGCTGCACTGATAACTGTGGGAAAAAAATTTAAGGCTCTTTCTCATGCCCTAAACATTACACCTTTGAAATCCAGAAACAAACTATCCTCCAAACTGCAGTTAATAGGGATTGACAAATTAAATTTATTTATGTTGTGCCTGAGAATCTTCTCTAATCTTTCTAGGCAGAAGTAATCACAGACACTATATATTTCTAATTAACTTTCTACGTCTATCTTCATTAATGTCCTCAGATTAAAAACTACTTAGAAAACTTACATCTTGTCACATTCCTTATTGTGTCTAGTGTAGTATCTTACAGTAAATTTATAATAAATACGCATATGTCATCAGAAAAGGTCATATGACAAGAATTCAACTTAAAGAATTAAAGACTGAAATGAAACCCAGCTCTAGTTCTCAAGCTTAAAAATCGCCTGATATAATTTTATAAGGTCCATTCATATCACAGAAACCCTGGGTATGAGGTCCAGGCATCTGTAGCTTCAAGAGCTTGCTAGTCAATTCCAGTGTGTAGACAAGTTTGAGATCTACTATAAGAATAGCTCCCTATCACAAATGAGCATTAGTAATACCCAGGCAGGTTTTAAAGAAGAATACAGATTACACTGTACTACTCCTTGATATTCTGATTCAGCAAGCCTAAGTAGACTAGAAAATCCTACTGCATTAAAAACAAGCAAATTTGCTAAACGATTCCTTTAAGTAACTGCATCTGAGAGGCATTGTTTTAGGCCTGCATGATTGTCAGAGTATAGTCTCCAAATTAGTATTAACAAAATCACCAGGACTTACTGGACTTGGAATGTGTTGTTCCTAATTTTAGATGTAAAACATCAGAAACTCAGGAAGTAAGGCCCATTTATTTGTTTTAACAAAACATCTAGGAAATTCTAAAGTACTCTAAGATGTGAAGAGTGTTGAGCTATATTACGACACTATGTGGGCAATGAAGTGCACATATTGGTGTTTCTGTCAGGGAAGAAAAATCAAAGATTATAGAAATAATCTAAAGAATGAATGGACTGTTTGAACTTCCACCTCTGTGGACTGCTCTAAGAAGCTTCCAAAGAAATGATCCTGGAGAAGTGAAGTTAGAAGAAAAATGTGGAAGAAAGCTTAAAATTATAAAAATTATCACATTTTCTCCCTTGAAAGGGACAGGTGGAACCCTTGAGACAGTGGCCCTCACTGACCTGTCAAGCCTGGAATTAAATTTACTTCTGTGGCTCAACTTCCAAACAAACAGTAGATAAGTGCATAAGATGAATAATAACACCAAGGAAGCACTCACATCTTAGAATATCCAGCCATCAGCGTCAAAAGGGCAGCATTTGCCTAAGGATAACATTTAGAAGTCAGGAAAGAGTAGAAGGATGAATGGAAACAAGAATCAGGGGAGGTAGGAAGAGCACTGTTCTATGAGAAATGTTAAGTAACGTCATAAACAAAATGTCTTTAAACCGTTGAATGGGGAAATCATTTCTTCCCTAAACTTTCACTTAGATCATACTAATAAGTGCTTAAAGAAAATTAAGAAAGTGAAAAGGTAAAAAAGGGATAAAATTGTTGATGCTGAGACACGATCCATATGGAGGCCACAGTCTTTGGTTTTCTGCTGCAAATATTTCAAATCCTACTCAATTTCAACATCAACTCAGAGTCATCTGTGTAAGGAGTCTTCCTCCTAACCTAATTCCACATTTTTCTTCATAAAGTTCAGCTTCTCAAATGATTTCTCAGCGTACATTGAATAGGTATGGAGAATGGATGCAGTTCTGATACACACTTTCTTAATTTTAAACCACGCAATGTATCGTTTTTTTTTTTTAAGTCTACAATTTCTTGCACTAGGTATGGATTTCACATGACTGTAGTTAAGTGTTCTAGGATATTTATTCTTCTAAATGTTAACCATATTTTGCTGATCCACACGGTTAAATGCCTTTGCATAGTCAATAAAACACAAACACATTCTTCTAGTATTCTCTACTCTCTACCAAAATACATCTAACATCAGTAATAATATCCCTAGTGTTATGGCCTCTTCTAAATCCCTTTTTAATTTTTGGCAGTTCTCTTTCAATGTACTCTTCAAGTCAGTTTTGGGTGATCTTCAGCAATATTTTGCTTGGATATGATACTAATGATATTGTTCAATAATTTCCACATTCTGTTGTGCCATCTTTTTTGTGAAGGGAACAAATGCAAATCCCTTCCAGTGAGCTAGATAAGTAGCTGTTTTCAAAATTTTCTGGAAAAGCCTAGAGGATCATCTTCTTTTGCATAACCCTCTGTTTTTCCCAACATGATATCATTTTTCAAAAACCAGGCTTTCCTGACAACATGTCCAATATACGTGAGATGAAGTTTCATTATCCTTGTCTCTAAGGATGATGGTTGCACTTACTCAAACACAGATTTGTGTGTTCTTTTCAACACTCGTCTTCAATACTTCAAAGAGATTCTTAACACCAGATTTGGTATTTCTTTAAGTAGGTGAAAATAGAAACACCATTTCATCTTGTTATCTATTCCATTGTTGCTGTTGGTGTGTGCTGTCAAGTCAGAACCAACTCATAGCTGACCTTCCAGTGGGTTCTCAGAAGCTGTAAGTTGCATGGGAAGAGACTGCCCATCTTTCTCCGAGGGAGGAGCTGCTGGTGAATTCAAAAGACGTGTCCTTGGGATTATAGTGCAGGTTAGTTATTATTACTTAACAGTCAATGAAACTGAAATCTTGTCTTACCACTGAATCAGCTAATTATTCTCCCTTATCCTCAGTTTCCTCATTAGATTGTTCCTCTACAGGTGATAACTCACACAAAAAATGCTTCTGTCACTACTTCTATGCCACTGTTGTTATTGTGCGTCATTGATTCAGAACTAATCCATTGCTGACCCTCTGGCAGATTTTCAGAGGCAGTTTAATCCCCATCTTTCTCCTGCAGAGAACCTGGTGGTTTTGAATGCATGTCTTTGGGATTGCAGCACAGTGTCTTACCAGAAGGCATATATGCTAAAGAATTAAGAGCTGCAACATGAACAGATAGATGTACATTTAGGTTTATTACAGCATTATTCACAATAACAAAGAAATAGAAAGAACCCAAACATCCATTATGACATGAATGGATAAAGAAACCATGGTACATTTACACAGTGGAGGTATGTTTACACAATGGAGAAATATGCAACATTGAATAACAATGAAGAATTTGTGAAACACTGTATGAAACTGGAGGAATTTATGCTGAGTAAAATGAGTCAGTTACAAAAGGACAAATATTGTATAAGACCATTAATATAAAAAGCTAAAGAAAGGTTTGCATAGAGATGAAATCATTCTACTATGGTTCTCAGGAAGAAGAAGAAATGGAGAGGGGAGTACAAAGGGAATAAATGTATGTCATTGTTGCTTTTTATCTAATCCGTATAGATAGAAATTCAGATCTCTGTTGCCTGGGGTGGAAATGGAGAGAGGACTACTCAGAAAAAGGAAACAGGTTAATAAGAAAAGATTTTATGATCATTAACTTATGTAACTATATATTAGGGAGCTCTGGTGGCCTCCTGGCAAGAAGCTATGCAAAAATCCTGAAGGTACAGGGTTCAAGGCCACCAGCTGCTCCATGAGAGAAGGATGAGTAATCTCCTCCATTGGATTAACTGCCTCTGAAAGTCCACCAGAGGGTCAGCTGGGAGTCCTATGGTTCTCAAAAACAACAATAATAACTATGTCTTGCTTAAAATGCTAGTCACATGAGTGCTTTAACCAAAGTAGTTACTGTAGAGTTGATGTCCAGTCATGGCAATCTCATATATTTCTAGGACTGCACTTCATAAGGTTTCCATGACTGTGATCTTCAGAAAAAGTCCTCGGGTAGTGCAAACAGTTTATGCAGCTCCCATATTAACATAAAGGTTGGAGAGGTTCAAACCATCCCAGGATTTTAGAAGAAAATCCTGATTATCTGCTTCCATGAAGAGTCAGTTAACCAACAACTAACCAAACAAACAAAGGAATGAACGATCTCCTTTGGAAAAGCTGTGCACTTTAACATCTGAGTGCACAATGAGTTGCAATCCAGTCAACTGCCCAGAATCTGGTGTCACTGTTGAGATTTTATAAGCAGATACCCAGGTCTTTCTTCCAAGACATTCCTAAGTGGGTCATTCATATCACCGATCTTTTGATTAGTAGCTTTCTTCTTAACTGTATCAAAATTTTTATTTAAACTGGGTGTATACAGTTTTTTATATGAAAATCATACAACAGAAATATGGTTTTAAGGAATCCAGATTATTGGTTGATTTAATTTACAATAGAACACTTTGATAATAGCTAGTTAAGTTCATTGATCTCAAACACAAAGATTCTCATCACTGGACCAATTGGCAGCACCATGATAGATAGAGAAGAGATTGAGGTTGTTAATAATTGCAACTTGCTTAGTTCCCCAATCAACACTCTTAACACCAGCAGTCAGGAAATCAAAAGACAAATTACATTGAGAGAATCTGCTGTCAAAGACCTCTCCAGAGTACTGAGAAGCAATGATGTCAGTCTAGAGACTAAGGTGTGCCTGATCCAGACCTTGGTCTTCGCAATTATTTGCTATGCATCAGAGAGCTGGACAATAACTGAGGATGACAGAAGAAGAATCAATGCCTTTGAGTTGTGGTGCTGGAGAAGAGTCTTGGACAAACCAGAGACTGCCAAGAAAACAAATATATCTGTCTTGGAGAGGATAAAACCAAGTTTCTCTTTGGAAGCTAGAGTTTTAAAGCTCTGTCTCACATACTTTGGATCCATGGCCAGGAAAGACTGATTCTTGGAGAAGGACATCAAGCTTGGAAGGATGGAGGGACAGATAGTGCAGGACACGAAGACTCTGGATGAAATGAATTGATACAATAACTAGGACAATAGGGACATGTGTGTTGGAGTCAGTGAGACTGGCTCAAGACAGGTAGTAGCTGGTGACTTGACAGCACATAACAATAACAACAACAAGTTAAAATCATATCCTGGTGTTTATTAAAACTGCAAAAGAAAAATATTGTACATCTTGATTCTATTCACAACTCTCTACAAAAATATCTAAGTGTGCTTGTTTGGAAAGGCATATAATTATTTTTAAAGTCTTCTATTTAGCACAAAAAAACAGTAAATTTTTAAAAATTACCCCCTACACCACATTATATGTAAGTGTTATACTTCTTGATGTAAAATGAAGTAAAAATATTGAGACTCAAGAAAGATAATATCATCACTAGATAAATATTAAATTAATAATTTCCTTTCTCCTTGCATGGAAAAAATAGGGCTCTGTCACCATTTTGTAGATGTAACACGACAAGATTTTATGAATGCTGCAAGGAATTATCCAAGATCATGAAAATGTCATCAAAATAGATAGTTATAATTTACTTCATAACATTGAGTGTGTGTGTGTGTGTGCATGCACACACACACACATAGAGAGAGAGAGATTCCTTCTGTTATCTGAATGACAGTATAAAATATTTATTGCGTAGTTACTAAATCTAATACTATAATACCATACTCAAGAGAGGACACAAAAGACTGCTTATATAAAATCTTATAAGAAAGTTAAAGCTGGATTGGTAATTATATCAATTCACATTTTTTATGAATATATGTACTTTTCAAAATATTTTCAAATTCAAGTTGACACATAGGAGTTTCATTAGGCTGTGAACCATATTTATATTTTATTGTAGGTTAAATTGTATTCCGATCTCACAGAGCATGCATGGTCCCTGGGTGAGTTAAACAATGAGCCACTGACTACTAGCCAAGAGATTGGCAGTTTGAGTCCACTCAGAGCATCTCAAAGGAAGACAGGTGTACAGATGGGATTCAGAAAGCATATCCCCAAAAGACTTCAAACCCTATGGAGTCATTCTACACATAAAAGTTGTCCTGATTTGGAATCAACTGGTTGCAAGTGACAGGAAAAATGCACAGTTTACTATAAAGACAACAGCTTATCTCTATCAATAGAGCATATCTTTTGTTTAATGTTAAACAGGAATTGATGGCATACAAATTGACATATTTCAACAAACAGACTCTGCCCTAGAGGAACTCACCAGGTTGTGCCAAAAAATCTGAAGGACAACCACTTAGCCAACTGAGTGGAAGAGATACGTGTTTGTTTCCATTCCAAAGAAATGTGATGGGAGTGTGTAAATTATCAAACAATATCATTAATATCACATGCAAGTAAAATTCTGCTTAAAATTATCCAAAACAACGACAACAGGATATCAACAGAGAACTTCAAGATGTGCAGGCTGGGTTTAGAAGAGGCCATAGTACTAGAGATATTATAGCTTAATGTTAGGTGAATTTTGGCTGAAAACAGGGAGTACTAGAGGAATGCTTATCTGTGTTTCATTGACTATGCAAAAGCATTTGAGTGTGTAGATCACAACAAACTGTAGATAACTCTGAGAAGAATGGGAATCCCAGAACATTTGATCATGCTTATGTGAAACCTATACTTGAACCAGGAGGCAGTTGTCAAAACAAGAGCAAGGAAATAATGCATGGTTCAAAATTTGGAGGGTGGATGCTAGAGATGTGTCCTATCTCTGTACCTCTTCAATCTATAAGCAGAACAGATCATCTGGGACGCTGGATTCTGTAACAAGGAATGTGGCATCAGAATTGGAGGGAGACTTATCAACAACCTGCATTATGTCGATGACAGACACAACCTTGTTTGCTGAAACTGAGGAGGACCTGAAGTGCTTGCTGCAGAAATTCAAGGACTGCAGCTTTCAAAATGGATTGAAGCTCAGCATCAAGAAAGCAAAGATTTTCACCACTGGACTAATTGGCAGCATCATGATTGACAGTGAAGAGCTTGAGAGTGTTAACACCTTTAGTTTGTTTGTTTTCACAATCAACACTCTTGGTACCAGGAAATTAAAAGCCAAATTACATTAGGAAAGTCTGTTGTCAGGGACCTCTAAAGATTATTGATGGGCAATGCTGTCAGTCTGGACACAAAGGTACACCCTAACCCAGGGCTTAGTCTTTGCAATTACTTGCTGTGAGTCAGAAAGCTGAACAAAGACTAGAGATAATAGAATGAGAATTAATACCTTTGAGCTGTGGTGCTGGAGAAAAGTATTGAATATACCATTGACTGGAGGAGAAAAATAGGTTCATCTTAGGGTGAAATCAGTGTGCTTCTTGTAGGCAAGAATTCTGAAGCTCCATCTGAAATACTTTGTGCATGTTGCAAAGAGGGACAAGTGCTTGGAGAGAGACATCATGCTGGGAGAGTGGAGGGAAAGCACAAGAGAGGAAGACCCTCTATGAGATGGAATGACATGACTGGGGTAATGGGAGTAGGTGTGTCAGATAAAATAAAGTTGGCAGATGGCCAGAAGATACCATAACTTGGAGAAGACATTATGCCTGGAAGGGTGGAGGGACATCGCAGGAGAGAAAGACTCCAGATGAGTAACTGGGGAAATGGGGGTTGGTGTGTCCAAATCAGTAAGATTGACTCATCACAAAGCAGGCTTCAGAGCTACTGTGCATAAGCGTCACTATGGGTTGCAGGTGACTCAATGGCACAAAAATAATAGGATAGAGCAAGTTTCAGAGCTGTTGTACATAGAGTGGCTATGAGTCACAAGCCACAGGATGGCACAAAAGAAGAACAGTACCAAGGGTGTTGATTGTGGATACAAGCAAGATTAAATCGTTGACAATGTCTGTCTCTTCTCCATGTACCATGAAACACTTTTGGTTCAGTGGTGAGGATTTTTGTTTTCTTAATATTGAGAAGTAATATGAACTGAGGCTCAATGTCAAGAAGACAAAAATTTTCACCACTGGACTAATTGGTAGCATCAGGATGGATGGCGAAGAGATTGAGATTGTTCACAGCTTCAGTTTGCTCGCCTCCATGGTCAACACTCTTGGCACCAGTAACCAGGAAATCAAAAAATGTATTGCGATGGGAAAGTATGCGGTTAGGGACCTCTCTAAAGTACTCAAGAGCAGAGGTATCTCTCTGGAGACTAAGGTGCGCCTGATACAGGCCATGGTTTTTGGAATCACTTGTTATGCATCAGAGAGTTGGACAATG
>NW_006399758.1:5265502-5275824 GCF_000299155.1 Elephantulus edwardii | reverse complement strand
ACAACAACAACAACAATCTGTACTGAAGTCTTTGATCATCTACAGAAAGTGTTGTGAGCCCTCCTCCTTTTCAGCAAGGTTGTTTCATCTGCATAATGCAAGTTGTGACTCTTCCTCCAACTTTGATGCCACATTCTTCATGTAGTCCAGCTTCTTGAATGATTTTTTTAGTTGTTTTTTTTTTTCTTTTTAGTTTTTTGAATGATTTTATCCTTCTAAGCAAGATAATCACCGGCCTGCCAATTCCTGCCTGGCCCCTCAGCTTTCCAGGACTTGTATCTTCCCCTTACACACTAGGATCACCACTTGATGATTCTATACAGTCAATATGTATTGAAACGTGTCCAGATAGCTGTTATTTCCACTGCTTTTTAATCTCTTTTATATCACTGTATATCTAAGTCAGGTCATTTTTCCAGTTGCTTAGTGGTAAGGAGTTATGCTGCTTAACCAAAGACAGGCAGTTAAAATCTATCAGTTCCGTAGGAGAAAGATAAATAATCTTCTCCCATGTGAGTTATTGCATCTGAAAACTCAGTGGAAGGTTAGTTATGGGTTATTCCCAGTCAACAGTACACAACAACATGACAAGAAACTCCCTTTAGTATTTCTGTTAGTGTCAGTTTGTTGTTGTTGTTGTTGCTGTGTATAGTCGAATCATTTGCGACTCATAGTGACCCTATGTATGTACAACAGCCCTAAACCCTGCTGTATCCTGTGCCAACCTAATTGTCTCTGACACACATACCCCCCATTACCCCAGTCACTGAATCAATCCATCTCATGGAGGGTTTTCCTCTCTTGTGCTGTCCCTCCACCCTCTCATCCATCCTTGAAGAGGATGTCCCTCTTCAAGGACCAGTCCCTCCTTGTAACATGCCCAAAGTATGTGAGAAAGAGCTTCAGAATCCTTGTGTCCTTGTGTCCAGAAGCCTGGTTTCACCTTCTCTAGAATTACCTGTTTGTTCTCCTAGAAATCTATGGTATATTCAACATTCTTCTTCAGCACTACAACCCAAAGGCATCAATTCTCTTCCATTATCCTTAGTCACTTTCAAACTCTCTGATAAATAGCAAGCAATTGAGAAAACTATGACCTATACCAGGCACATCTTAGTCTCCATACTGATGCCATTGCTCTTCAGTACTTTGGAAAGATCCCTGATAGCCAACTTTCCCAATGCAATTAGTCTCTTGATTTTGTGGCTGCTTGTGCCAAGAGTGTTGACTGTAGAGCCAAGCAAACTATAGATGTTCACAGTCTCAATCTCTTCACTGTCTGTCATGATGCTGCCAATTGGCCCAGTGGTGAGAGAATCATTGTTTTCTTGATGTTGACCCTCAATCCATATTGAAGGCTGCAGTCTTTGACCTTCTGCAGGAAGCACTTCAGGCCCTCCTGTTTCAACAAGCAGGGTTGCGTCATCTGCATAATGCAGATTGTTGATGACTCTCCAATCTTGATGCCACTTTCCTCCTCATACAGGCCAGTATCCTGGATGATCTGTTCTGAATATAGATTGAAGAGGTATGGAGGCAGAACACATCCCTGGCATACACTGGTTTTGAGCCATGCAATGTCTCCTTGCTGTCTTTGTTCTGACTACTTCCTCCTGGTCCAAGTATAGGTTTTGTATATGCACAATCAAATGCTCTGGGATTCTCATTCTTCTCAGAGTCAGCCACAGTTTGTTGTGATCCACACAGTCAAATGCCTTTGCACAGATATTGAAACACAGATAGACATTCCTATGGTACTCTCTGCTTTCAGCCAAGACCCATGTCAGCTTACTAATGAAAAACTTTGTTTGTCTGAAAGAATTTTGTAGTCTATACATTTCCTTTCTTTTCTTTTTTTTATTTTATATTGGTTTGCTTACAAAGTTCATACACATTGTGTTTCACACTCTTTATCATTCACATTGTTTGAAGCAATCATTCCCATTCATTATGTTTTATAAAATTAAGCACCATTAGACTAAGTCCTCTATTACCCTGTCTTTTCAGGTTCCCACCAGATCTTTCCCATTTTCTTTACTCTCTCCCTCCAACCACCAAATTGTACAAACTTGTGATTTCACCCCTTCTAATCCTTACCCCTCTGTTCTCACCCTTTTTATCCCTGAAGACCCAATACATGTTTTGCTAGTCATCCTTCTATCTTTAGAGTAGTGGTCTTATGCAGTATTTGTCCTCATGAAGTGAGTTAGTTCACTCAGCATAATGCTCTCCAATCTCTTCCAAGTTATGTAATATTTTTCAAAATCATGGCTCCAGACTGCTGTATAGTATTCCATTGTGAGAATATACAGTTTCTCAATCCATTCAGTTGTTTTTGAACATTTAAGCTGTTTCCATGTTCTTGTAATGGTAAATAAAGCTGCTATGAACATTGGTGTACAAATCTCTGTGTTTCAGGTCTAATTTCTTTGGGGTATGTCTTGGGTCATATACAATTCCTATGTTTAACATTTTTATATATATAAGTGATATTTCTTTCATACTCAAATTAAATAAATAAAAATAATGTCTTTAGATGAGATAACTACAGAATATTTTTTTTCTTCTTTATTAAGCTGTATTTTCCAAATCTTCTAAAGTGAAAATGTTTTTAGAAACATAGGACAGTTTTTGAGGTGTTTTTTATGGGTCTGTTTGAGTGTTCTACACCTGTCTGAGTCATTCTGGGTCCGGCATGAATATCAAGGAATTTTCCCATTTCCTCTAGGTTTACAAATGTATCAGATTATAGCTTCTCACATTGTTCCAATATTATCTCTTTAATTTCATCTGGTTCTGTTGTGATGTCACCTCTATCATTTCTTAATTGAGTCATCTGTGTCTTCTCTTTTTTTCTCTTTTGTTAAGTTTGCTAGTGGTTTGTCAATTTTATTGACTCTTGAAAAACCATCTCCTGGTCTTATTTGAGGTTTCAATTTTTTTCTGTTTTCTTTCTCATTGATTTCAGCTCTTGTAATTATAATTTTCTCTCTTCTAGGGGTTGCAGAATTAGATTATTGTTCTTTTTCTATTTGATGAAGGTATTAAGTTATACCATAAAGTTTCTTTTTTTTACCTTTTTTATGTTTGTGCCTATTGCTATGAACTGCCCCCTAATGGCTGCCTCAGCTGTATCCCGAAGTTTTGGTATAATATATTTTTATTTTATTTATTAAGTCTTACTTTGTGTTCTAATATCTGATCAATCCTAGAGAAACCACCATGTGCATTTGAGAAGAAAGTAAATTGAGTTTGAGTTCGGTGCAGTACCCTGAATATATCTACAAGGTCCATTTGGCTTATGGTATAGTTTAGATCTTCTGCATCTTTGTTAAGTTTCTTTTGAGTTGACCTATCCTTTGGTGATAGTGGTGTGTTGAAGTCTCCTACAACTATTGTGGTGCTGTCTATTTCTTTCTTTAATTCTGTTAACTATTGTTTTATATATTTCGTAGGTCTATTGTTTGGTGCATAAATGTTGACTAAGGTTATGTCTTCTTGATCTACTGTGTCTTTAATCAGTATGTAATGCCCTTTCTTATCTTTTATGATAGTTTCAACCTGAAATCTATTTTGTCAGAGATTAGTATTGTCACTTCTGCTTTTTGTAGTTGCTATTTGCTTGGGGTATAATTTTTTCGCCAGCCTTTGGTTTTGAGTCTTTTTCTCCAGTTTTTAGATGTGTCACTTGTAGGCAACATATTGATGGGCTTTGTTTTTGTTTTTTAATCCATTCTGCTGCTCTTTTTCTTTTGATTGGCTCTTTAGTCCATTCACATCAAATGTGATTATTTTTAGGCCAGGTTTTATCATTGCCATTTCGCTGTGCTTCTTTTCCTGTTGTTTCTGGTTATTATGGTACTTCTACTTTCCTTTTGGCATCTCTGTATAAAGGATTCCACTTAAAATTTCATGTAGTTTGGTCTTGGTTTTTACAAATTCAGGTGTAATGATATTAATCTTTGATAAAATAGATTTCAACACAAAAACCATCACAAAGGACAAGGACAAGGACAAGGACAAAGGACAAGGAAGGTCACTATATAAGGCTTAAAGTGTCAATAGAACAAGAGGACATACCATAATAAAGATCTATGCACCAAATGATGTTGTTGTTGTTGTTATGTGCCGTCGAGTTGCCTGTGACTCATAGCGACCCCATGTACAACAGCCCTAAACTCCGCTCTGTCCTGTGCCAATCGCACTGTCTCTGACACTCCCATCCCGATTATCCCAGTCACTGAATCAATCCACCTCATAGAGGGCCTTCCTCTCCTGCACTGTCCCTCCACCCTCCCAAGCATGATGTCCCTCTCCAAGGACCGGTCTCTCCTCACAACATGTCCAAAGTAAGTTAGGCGGAGCCTCAGAATCCTTGCCTCCAAGGAGCCACCCGGTTTAACCCTTTCCAAGACAAATCTGTTTAGAGCTTCAAAATCTACAAGGCAATCATTAACAGAACCAAAAAAAGAAATAGACAACACTGCTCTATTAGTAGGAGAATTCGATACACTGCTCTCAAGAAAAGATGGATGAGAACTGAGACAGAAACGAAGACTTTACACCAATCACAGCAGTGTTATTCACCATATCAAGAACATGGGAACAGCCCAGATATGCAACCAGAAACAAGTGGATTGAGAAATTATGGTATGTTCACACAATGAAATACTATGCAGCACACAGGAGTAATGACTTTATAAATTATTACCTAACTTGGGAGGCACTGGTATGCATTATGCTGAGTGAACTAACTCAGTCCAACAAGGACAAATATTGCATGAAATCATTATTATGGAATGAGTATAAGGATCGGGGAGGGGGAAGCAGAAGCAGAGGGATGAGGATGTGAAGGTGGAGGAGTGATTAATCATGGGGTTGTACAATTTGATTGGTAGGGAAGTGAGGGAAATTGGAAAAATTTGTTCTGGAAAACAATGTATTCAAATTTGGAAGTAAAACTACCAGGAAGAAACTCAACGAAGATGTTAAAGAATTAAACTACAAAATGAACCAACTTGATCTCAGATAGATACAGGTTAATATATGCCTAAAACACACAGTGTACCTTCTTCTCTAAGGTGCATGGAAAATTCTCCAGAATAGATGACATTTTCCACAAAGCAAACATCAATAAATTAAAAAAAACAACAACAAAAAACAAGCCCACATAGAAATAATTTATCTCACTATCTGATATCAAATCCTATTACACAGCTGTGGTGGTGAAGACAGCATGGTACTAGTACACTGGCAGATATATAGATGGAGTAGAATGGAGAACCTAAAAATCAGCTTCTCTACCTATAGTCAACTGATTTTTGACAAAGAGATAAAATCAGTTAAGTGGAGAAATGAAAGTCTCTTTAACAGATTGTGTTGGCAAAATTGGAAAATTATCTGTAGAAAACTTAAGCGAGATCCATACCTAACACCTTATACAAAAACCAACTCAATGTAGTTCAAGGACCTAGGAGTAAAACTAAGGACTATAAACTTCATCAGAGAAAAGTTTGGAACAACTCTAGAACTAATCCACAACATGAACAGTCTTCTAAGTATAATGAAAAACCTACAACCAGGAGAGAACAATATAGATGAATGAGATCTCCTAGGAATAAAGTCCTTATGCACATCAAGAAACATCTCCAACAGGGTAAAAAAGGAAAGTCACAGACTGGGAAAAAATATTTAGTAATGCCATGTCTTATAAGAAATATATATCTAGAATTTATAGATTAAACCAATACCTCAACAAGGTAAAAATAAACAACCCAGTTGCAAAATAGGTACAGGATGTGAACAGACACATCACCAAAAAGACATTCTGATAGAGAACAAACACATGAAGAAATGTTCAAAATCTATAGCTCTAAGAGATATGCAAATAAAAATAACTATGAAATATTATCTCATTCCAGAAACAATAGCAAAGTTCAACAGAGCAGCAAATAGCAAATGCTGGTGAGATTGAGAAGAAATTGGAATCCTTATTCACTGTTGGTGGGAGTGTAAAATGGTGCAACCACTATGAAAGGCAGTATTGTGGCCTTGAACAATGTGCTTTCAGGATTGTAGTGCAGCTTCTTGCCACTTCCATCCCAATAGATATATGCACATCCATGTTTATTGCAGCGTTGTTCACTAGAGCAAAGATAGGGAAGCAATCTAAGTGCCCATCAACAATAGAATGAATAGAGCAGCTGTGGTGTATTCACATACGGGAATAATATGCAGCACTGAGAAAAAAAAAACAACAAAGTCATAAAATACTATACAAAATAGGTGACCCTGGAGAACATTATGCTGAGTGAAATAGCTCAGTCACAAAAGGACAAATACTGCATGATGTTCTAGCAAATTTACAATGATGTTCTTCAATATGCTATCTTGATATCATTCCAGCTTGGCTACATTGCTTCCTGACACTGTTTCATTACATGAAATGGGCAATCTTCTCTCATGAAATTTACAGACTCTGAAAATCTAGTAGAAAATCAGCTATGAGTTGGCTCTGCCTTGATGGTACACAAGAACGGCCTCACACAGAATCGTCTAGTAGCCTAGTACATAGGGAGTTGCACTGTTAATCAAAAGACTGTGCTTTTCTATCAGAATCCACCAAGGGCTCAGAGGGAGAAAGGTGGAGCATTTCCCTCTGTGAGATTCGTCTTCATGTAACCATTAAATATTACCTTTCTAAGTGGGATTTCTCTGTCCTGGTTTCTTTTTTCTCTTTCCAGCAACCAAATACATGTGTATTAAAACTTTAATGTAATTCCTACGAGGCTTCTAAACTTATGAACTGAATTCTAGGTATCGGTTATATTATTTCACAGTTTTATAATAATATCCCATTTATTTAATATAGATTGCTACTCATAATAATTTCTCTCAACTATTTTTAACATTTTAATAATTTTTATTTTTTACTTTACAACTATAATATTTGGACTACTAATCGACGGCACATAACAACAACAACAATCTTCTTTTCTCTCACCTCCCTACTTGTTATTGCTCCCTTTCCCTCCCCTTCCTACTTGTTTTAGCTTCTGACTGTAGAATGACATTTCCAAATTCCCAAATCTTTCCCCTTGCATGCCAATCTGATTTCCAGCTACCAGCATATACATTTCTTTGCTTGAGTGCTTTCTGTGACAGCTAGCATTCTCTATAGATCGAGCCCTTCAAGCAAGCTCGTGTGTGTGTGTGTGTGTGTGTGTGTGTGTGTGTGTGTGTGTGTATCTTTGCTCTTTGCTTTTTGGTTTCTTATTTTTATGGCTGGCCCAACTGCTGTTCTTGGTAGAAGCAGCATTGATCTCTAATAAGGTGCTCAATCATAATCAGAAGCAACTGTATCTGCATCTCTTTGCATTTTAAAAGTGATAAAATATTATAGCATGATCGTTAAATTGAGTTATATATTTTATTGTACTGAAGTAGCATAATTTTAATAAGTTAGTAGAGACTAAGACATTAATTCCTGTGTTCGCAGTGTTTAAGATATCAAGAGACTACAGAATTTTATGTTCAGTAATTTTAAAAAAGAATTCATCATTTATTGATTATTAATTATTACCGTATGCCTGTGGTGTATCGAATACAGTAACAGGAAATGTGGCAACAAAGCACAAGTACACATTACGTTGTTTGACTTGTGGACCAGGTTTGGGTCCTGGTTCTGTCAATAATTGATTTGGAGCTGGTGGACAAGTTTATCCCCTGTTGGGTTCTTGGTTTCTGTCTGTAGAAAATCAATGTTGGACACAAATATTTCTAAGATTCATCTTTCAATTAAAATTTCCCTACGTTGGAAATCAAGGCTCATGTACATTTTGTTCAGAGTTATGTTTCAAGTGTCTAAAATGATGCCAGGAACACAGTAAATATTGCTGAATAATTTCACAATCATTTAAGAAATATATTCAACTTCTATAATTCCGTTTAGGGAGCTCTGGCTTGTGTACCGAATCCTCTGGCGTCTCCATGGAAGGAAGATGGGCATTTTCCTTTTGTATAATTTACAGATCCTGGAAATCTGCTTTAGGGTCAGCTATGGGTCAGTTCCAACTTGATGGTACACAACAACAAGCACTCAATTTCATCTATTATTTGTTTATGCATATTTTCCCTTTTTAGATAGTATTATTCTTTTAATTACTATACTTACTCTTAAAATTTTATATTTTTTAATTTACTGAAAGCATCAAAATTTTTGTATGTTTCTAATGTGCAACTTTTCAGATAGTTGAGTTATGAAAATATTTAATGAAAACAAGCTTTTCATAAGTATTCTGTGTGCATGCTCAAATGTACATAAATTTGCTATATGCAAAGATTCATTTAGCAATGCATTTATACAAGTAACAAACAGTACTTATTAAATATGGCTGATCCTCAGCTTTAAAAGAACTGCCTAGCATTTATAGTCCAATCAGCTACTATGAGAGAAATAAGTATTAATGGACCTACCACACCTTCAGCCTCTTGTCTCCAGTCACTGTGCTGAGCTGCAGGATTCCCATTAACATTAATGGGAATTCCATGCACACATCACCTGGAGAACAGACCCCTCGATGTTTGATCATTATCTTCCTAGACATGTAGGAATGGCATCAATCAGGTATCCAGCTTAGTCTCACAGTATGTACTATTAAAGGCATCAGGGCAATAAAAACACAGCTTTCCAACATTTTCCTTATAAAACAGTAAGAACGTGCAGAAGAACCAAAGAAGAAGATTTTAAAAGTATACAAGGGGTGTATGGCTCTCCTGCATATCTTTTTATAATTACAAATAACCTGGAACTGAAGCATACACATTCTTTCCCTTCTAATACAGTCATAATGGGATAATAAAGACAAGCTTCATTACATAAAATAGATTACATTTACTATGAAGAAGCCAAAGAGTGAAGACATGGTGAGTTTCTGTAGAAACTGCTTGACCTGTTTTTCTTTTTTTCTTAATATTTCCCCTCATACCACTAATAAATCAAGCACTTCTATGCAGTTGGAAAGATAAGTGGTTAGTATTTAAATGATTAATACTAGTATGTGAGCTCTATCGATGTGATAAAAATAGGTCTGCTTGTTGTTGTTATGTGGTATTGAGTTGCCTGTGACTCATACTCTGACCTCGCTCTGTCCTGAACCAGTCTCACTGTCTCTGACATACCTACTTCCAATACACTAATCAATTAATTTCATCTGAAGTCTTCTTCTGCTCTATCCTTCTATCCTTCCAAGCATGATTTCCTTCCCCTGGGACTGGTCCCTCCTGGCCACATGTCCAAAGTATGTTAAATGAAGCTTCAAAATCCTTGCCTCCTTGCCTTGTTTCACCATATTCAGGATAAACCTGTTTTTCCAGATACCCACCAGATATTTCCCATTTCCTTTACCTATCCAACTACCAAATTGTGAAACCCTATGATTTCCCCTTGCCCACCCTCACCCTTCTATTCCTACCCCATACCCCCTTGGATACAAATACACATTTTACTAGTTATTCTTCTGTTTTTTTCAGTAATAGTGCTATTCAGTATTTATCCTTATGAGATTGAGTTAGTTCATTCAGCATAATGCCTTCCAGTCTTTTACAAGTTATTAAGCAATTTTTGAATTATTGCTCCTGAGTTTTGTGTAGTATTCCATCTAATGAATGAGACATTTCTATTCTCGAACTCAAAGCATATGAAATATCTTTAAGTTATTCTTTGATTAATTCATTGTTTGCCATAATTGTAATTACTATTGTAGAAGTGCTTGCACAGAATTAATTTAGAGATGGACCGAATTTCCTGGATGTTTCCCATCAATTTGATTCTCACCAGTTTTTATCTACCTTGATGATAGTGCAAGATAATCATCTAGAATTATTCTAGGATATCAAATCAAATTGTTATTGTGCAGTCAATGCCCTAGTTCAATCTTCTCACTCAAGCTAAAAAATTGAACCATGAAGAGAGACTAGAGAAGGGGTTGGTGCCCAAGGTACCATGGAAAGAACAGTGTACAGCAGTTTCAGAGGCTTTTGGGAGAGCAGATTTTAGTGTACAGAGCGCTAGATTAAAGATACGGGATGGGGCATAGTTGGAGCTCCACAATGAGAGTGCAGGTTGAGGCCTTACAGGAGCATTAGGCTTAGAAAAACAGATAAGGAGGTAGACATGGAGATTAAAAAAGCAAAGATAGACCTATTATAAAGTTATATCCCAAAGGATGGATGGGCCTTCCTCCTTAGAAAGGCTATAATGGAGGAGGCCTAGCTTCCAAGTCTTAGCCCTTAATGGACTCTCAGACAATGTAGAGACATAT
>NW_006399758.1:5224876-5263847 GCF_000299155.1 Elephantulus edwardii | reverse complement strand
AGAGAACTCAATTTTCATCAACTGTGTAGTCTTGGATAAATTATCTAACTGCAGTTAATTTTGTTTTTCATTTTTAATGGGAGTCTGATATCACCTATATTTCAATATAATTAGAAGCTTAAGAAGATATTCTGCATAATAGATGGTAATAAATGCTTAAAAAATTATTGCAATTTTTTTATCATTCTATATGTATATACAGTTATTAATGACAAAAGTTATTAAGGATAAGGATAAAACAAAAGATTGAAACTGTCAAGGATTTAATTTTATTTAGATTTGTATTCAGTACTTGTGATAGTAGTAACCAAAATATTAAATGACATGTTGTAATGGGGAAATATGCTGTCAAGGATCTTCAAAGTGTTCAAGAGCAAGGAGCAAGTGTTCAAGTGTTAATGCCAAGATGTGCTTTATCCAAGGCATAGTATTTTCAATTAGAAAATAAATAAAGAATATTAAAGAAGAATCAATACCTTAGTGTTATGGAATAAGCATTAGAAATCAAATATCAATAACTATCCAAGAAGTTTAACTTAATTGTATCATTGATACTTTTGTAGAAAAAGATTATACGGTTATATCTTGTTTCCCACTAGGAAATGCACCTTAAATGACTAGAAGAAAGTTCTATAAACGGTTTCCTTTTGGTTTTAGGGTGAAGTCATATAGAACCAATATTATTGCTAGTAACATCAAACAGGTGGTTGACTGTAGAGGTGTAGACCACCAATGTTTGCCTAAAATGCATTTTGCCTAATTATGCATTTCTGAGTTCTAGGAAAATCTATATTTATAACTAATAACTCAACAAGTCATTGCTGTTGAATTGGGAACCATCTACCATCCAATAGATTATTAGCAGGAGTGGCATCCACTTCTGAAATAACTTGCTTCAGGAAACCCTATGAACTTGGAGAAACAAAGTTATACAAGTGTTCGGGTCTTTCATTCATAGGGTTGCTATGAGTCGTCTATGACTTGACAGCACTTAACCACCACCACCACAACAACACAGAGAGAGCTCTGTTGGTTTATTGGACAGAAAGTGATGCTACCAAGACAAAGGTAGGTGATTTTAATCTGCTGCCCTCAGACTTGATTTTAATTGTTTTTCGTCAAGCATTCTCCTAGTTGGCATAGCACAGGTCTGTCCATTTGCTATGCAGTGTTAACTTGTGGTTGCTGTGAAGCTGAACACTGTGGCACTGATGTGTCAAATGTGAATGAGTTACCCATGGTGGACAATGTTTGGTGGATCTCCTTGATTAAGACAAGCCTGGAAGCAGGAGTGGTATTTACTTCCAACACAGCTTGCCTCTGGAAACACTATAATCTTGGAGAAAAGAAGAAAGTTATACAAATATTCATATAGTAAGCTCTGAGTTGCCTACGACTCGACAGCTCTTATCAACAACAACAATGAAGTTCTGGTAGCTTAATGTGTTGTGCTGCTAAGCCAAAGGGGACATATCACTGGCGTTCAAATCCACCAGCAGTTCCACAGGAGAAAGATTGTCCATCTCTTCCCATTAGAAGAATTATAGCCTTCAAAACTATCAGTGATAAATCATTCTAAGATAACTGGGCAAATTACTCCCCTGTGATTCCAGGTTTAAAAATATATTGTCTCATCTGCATCAAATCTATCCTTAAAATGGTTTTGAAATTTATTTGGAATAGACTCAAGGCCATACTTTGATTCTTGTGGATGGGTTTTCATCTTCTTCACTTTCAATTTGAACTTACCTGTGAGTAGCTGATGATTGGTTCTAGTCACTCCTTGACCTTGTTCTCATTGCTGCTATCACATTTCTTCATTGGTTCTTTCCATAGATATAATAAATCATGGAAAGTCCATCTGCATAGTTGCCTTGTGTGTGTGTGTGTGTGTGTGTGTGTGTGTGTGTGTGTGTATTAAAGTGCTGGTAATGAATAAATCATTAATTGTACAAAATTCTGTCATGCAATTTCTAGGCTTATTTCTGTCACCACAATCATTTCTGAATACTAGTCCTCCCTATACAGTACATTGACAGAGAGCTTTAAGAAATTCTCGCTGGATTTAGAAGATGTCATGGAACAAGGGATAGCATTGCTGATGTCAGATGGATCATGTCTGAAAGCAGAGAATACCAGAAAGATGTTTGTCTGATTTTCATTGACTATGCATAGACATATAACTGTTTGGATCTTGACAAATTATAGCTAACATTAAGAATATTGGAAATCACAAAATGCTTAATAGTGCTTCTGAAACCTGTATATAGAACAAGCAGCTGTTGTCCAAAATGAACAAGGGAATACAGCATAGTTTTAAATTAGGAAAGTGTATCAAGCTTATACCCTTTCTCCATATCTATTCAATCTGTATGCTGAGCATATCATTTGAGAAGTTGGAGTACATGAAGAAGAGTATGTCATCAGGATTGGATAAACACTCATCAACAACCTGCCTTATGCAGATAACATATCCTTGCTTGAAGAAAGTGAAATAAGACATGAAGCACTTACTGAAGCAAGACAATGACTACAACATTCAGTATAGGTTACATCTCAACTTCAAGAAGACGAAAATCCTCGAACCTGAAACATTAAGCAGCATTTTGATAGATCGAAGAAACATTAAATTTGCCAATGAATTCTTTTCTACTTGGATTCGCAGTTGACACGCATGATAGCAGCAGTCAAGAAAGATGTGTTGCACTGAGTAAATATGCTGTCAAGGACCTCTTCATAGTGCTAAAGAGGAAAGATATCAGTTCAAAAACTATGGAGTACCTGATGCAAGTCATGAGCTTTTCAATGGATTCCTATGCATGTGCAAGTTGGACAATGAACAAAGAAAACCAAAGAAGAATCTACGTGTTTGAATTGTGGTATTGTTGAAGAGTACTAATTTCCCTTGGACTAACAATAAAATAAGCAAATCTGTCTCAGAGGAAATGCAAACAGAGTACTCTTGAGAGGCAAGGATGATGAAACTTCATCTCACGTTCTTTGGACATTTTGTCAGCAAGCATAGTCCTTGGGAAAATATACTATTCTGGGAAAAGGAGAAAAAGACCTGCAAGAAGATGAACTGACTCAGAGAAAACAACAATTAGTTTGGGCATGGTAGAGATTGTGAGGATGTCATCAGATAGGACAAGGTTCTGTTCTGTCATTTATAGCACAGCTATGTGTTGACGTGGGGGCACCTAAAAACAACATTATTGTCTGTCAGGGAAATGACTGTAAACAATTCAAAAATTCTCTCAATAAATGACCACCTCTTCACTGGTGTGGCTGATGGGTCCAAACAGTCTATTTTTCATTTAATTCAAGCACTTAACCACTGCACTACCAGCTCTACTTTTATACCACTCAAGGACCTAAAATTTTCTTTCACTTTATTTTTATTTAAGCATTGTCAGTGTTTACACTAGAAAATAATAAGAGAGCAACTATTTCAAAAGACCAATGCATTGAAATAGAATTGGTCAGATTTGCAGGAAAAGCTACTATTTTTTTCGTTATCTTAGATTCCCTTTCCTTCATTCTTTCTTTTCCTTCCCCCAGCCTCTTCATTTCATAATGTGGTTGTCAGTGAAAAACAACTCTGCCAAATTTTGTTTATTGGCTCAACCATGTTTACATTTCTAAAAATTAAGATTGTAAACTGCAAAACATAACTGAGCTCCATACATATCCAAAGAAACATAATTATGGCAGTGAGTCACAGGGGACTTCAGTTATTGCGAGGATTTATGGTAGAAACGACTAATGATCAAAGGCTGAAATAATTTTAAAATTGGCTAACATGGCAGAAGTGAGAAGTTACCCAGCCCCATCCATAATGCACCTCTCTTAGTAAGTACTTCAATATTATATGAAGAGAAAATTAATACTCTTACACAAAGCTTAAAGAAAAAATAATCTAATGGATTGATTGCAATATTGTTTTAATCTTCTAATTTTAATGAAATTACTAAAGGAATGTACAAATAATTGAGTAAAAAAATAATGAACTATTGATTCTTTTGTTGTTAACTCATTCTGCTTCTCAACACACACTTTGAGACCACAATGTATTATATGAGCAAATTATAGTACATGACACTGAATGTGAAGGAGAAATGACAGCTATGATTTTCTCATTAAGGCCAACCTAAAACAATGTTTGCATTCAAAATGAACCAAGCTGAATGAACATTTTTTAATATGTCTTAATTTTATGATATCGACTGCCACTGGGAATCTATAGAAAATCTAAACTAACGTCCCCTCACTGCCACCCAGAATTTTAGCAATCTTTCCTTGATAATTTTGAATAAATATAAATAATTTAAAAGTTTTAAAGAGGCAGAGGAAGACAAAATTGTTACTGAAATGATAGTACTCTCTTTTTCTCCAATCCTTATCTGCCTTTCTAGATTCAGTAAAGCAAATGAAGTGGGGGGGGGATATATTTTAATCCTCTAATAATGCTTGACAACAATTTCTGAAGCAAGCTGCTTAAAGAAGCTTATTTTTTCATTTTTATATAATATATCTGGTCTCATACTTGGAGATCTTCCATAATCATCTGTACTAGCTTCAGCTTTAATTTAAGTTAGCAAAACCCAAACTTCCATCCAAAGAGAATAATATGTGGTTAACAGACCTAAGTGTATCAAACAGTGTTATGCATCTAAAGGGAAAATCTGAGAGGATATTGATTTTCTTTGGCTTTTTTTCATCACCATTTATTGTTTTGTAGTTAGGAAACCAGACCCCTTTGAACAGAAATATTTTCCTTCATTTTTCTCTGTTCATTGCAAACATCCTAGCTCCCTTAAATATCAAAAGAGCCCAGAACTACACCTGAAACAAAAACTGTCTTCCTTTATGTAACTATCAAGGGACTTTTAGAGTATCTTTCCCCAATGATTACAGGGTATTTCCACACAGGCTGTCATTTTAAGGTGAAAAAAATTGCAAGGACAGTCACACCATCTGTCATCAACTGAGTTCCCTGACACCCTGAGCTACTCTAAAATGGCCAGTGGCCTCATGCATAACAAAGACCTTGCCCCTTGGCATTGTTTGTTCCTTGACCTGTGCAGAGAGGCCTTGAAATAAGGCTTTACTGAAACCATTTCAGGGATGCTTTTCAGGGGCAGAGCTTTCTAAAGAAAAAACAAAACAAAAAACCCACAACAAAAACATATATACACTTGACATTTGAAATATTCTCACCTTACATCTAGGCAAATGCAATAAATCCTAGAAGAAACACATTCTTAGCTTTGTTTTTATGAGCCCTGAATGGAAATCGTAGTTAGCAATTTCTAGTTTTGCAGCTTTGGAAAGTTTCTTTAAGATATAATTTAGATGTTAAGTGATCCACATAATAAACCCAAAATATATGAGTTAAATGTAACTGGACCATTCAAAGACAGAAACTGTTCCATAATGAGTGCAAAACATACCTTCTGATTCAAGAAAACCCTGGTTCCTCTCACAGCGGAAGTCAAGACAAGCTATTCTTACCACCATGTCAAGCACCACTTATGACTTATAAATACAATACAGTACAATCACACTGTAGGTCACTTGTACCCAAAGAGGGATTACAGCTGTAGCTCACAACATTTATGAAAGAAACACATACAAAGAAGAGAGAAAATGTCAACTACTGTGAAAAAGTCCCCCCCACCCCATTTAGAAATGCATACACTTAGCCGCCTGACACACAAAAACATAAAGCTAAGGTTTTCCTTTTTCCAGTTCGCCATGGCTGCAAAATGTGTATTCCTCGATTTAGAGAAATCTAAGCCAGAGGTCTTTATAGAGCATGAGGTTTGAAAATTAGGCAGATCATTGTTAAAAGAAACTGCAGCAATGAATGAATAAATACAAAAGGATATTTCCTCTGTCAATATAATTAATGGCAAGGTTTTATGAGCTTCATTTAGTCCCCAAGACATAGTTATATACAATTCAAGGAGAGTGTGTTTATGTGCACACAGTATAAATATGTAAAAGTCACATCATTAAATCTTTTATATGTCTGTATTCATGATACACAAAGCTGTTTTTAAATTATTTAAAGATCTATTCTCTCTTCCATATACATTAATACTAATAAGAGTTGCCGTCAACATCAAAGGGAAGCTAGACCCCTAATTAGAGTTCCAATCTGCTCTGAAAGTCGCATTGCAGAGTGAACAAATTTGGAATAAGTTGAACATTACAGGAACTAATAATAAGTTTTCATCCTCAACTACTGATTATTCTAGGAATCCTGTGATTTTTTTAACCACAAAATATACTTCTCATTACAAGGTAATGTATACAAATGTTTAAGGATCTTGCGGTTTAAAAAAAAAAGTTCTGGGCACATGAATTTTACTGCTTCTTTAATTTTCTTCACCTGAACAAACAATGGATCCACATGTGTATATCAGTAGTTTTCACAACTACTAAATCCTCCTACCCAATCTCACTTGATGTATATATCCTTTTCTACAGAATTTTTTTTTCATTCCAGAGAGTCCATTATTCCATCCATAAATATTTCAGCCTATACATCTAAAATATAGAAACTACAATATTGTCATACAAAAATATTTGTAATAATTCACTAATACCATCTAATATCTGGGAAGGATCCAAATTAAGTTGACTTTTCAAATCTCATACTTAAAGTTTGTTTGGATTGTGTGTCTAAATGAGATTCACATACTGAAATGGGTTGATATGTTCCCCTTTTTCATCTTTGTCTTGTTCCTTTTCTGACAGATTACCGTTAAAAGAATCTGGTATTGTACACTATAGGCTTTCTCACACTTTGAGTGCATCCTTGTGGTCTTTTTAGAAAAATACTAGGTTTTTATGATCATTATTCTGAAAATTGTTAAATATACGGAAAGAATATCTATTTAACTTTTCTTCCCAGCATGAAAATTTTTATCATAGAAAATTCTTCTCCGCAGAGGAATCATAGCTAATTAATGGTGAAGAAATAGCAGAATTAGAAAAATCTCCATTTTGAAACCTCTATTCAAATAATGTGACTAAGCTGTAATAATCAAATGCTGTTAAAATAATTATGTGAGAAGTTAATGGGGAACTTTATAATGGATGGATGTAGCTAACAACACCTGAACCCACTGATGAATATTTACATCACCAAACTGAGATAACAAGAAATTCCATGCCTTGTGATGTGATGCAAGGAATTACGCAGCACCATTCATGGAGTATCCCTTCCAATAAGTAATTAAGCAGAATCAAGTAAAATCTCTCATTCTAGCTATCACTTTATCGGAAATGTGGGAAATAGAAGAACAATTAAGTAACATCATGAAGATGCTGTCAGCATGTTTGGAACGTGGGAAACTTAAAAAAAATAATATAACCCAGGTTTTTAAACCAATAAATACACTGAAATGTAATGGGGAAGGAACAGCTTCAACATATTAAAGCATATTTAAGAGATGTGTAAAAAGGCAGTACAAGATATAGCATGATAAAGGGAATCTACATTACTTAATACGTTGACGCACACTTTTTGAATTGACAGCCGTGCTTAGGGACATATTTGCCGTCATTTGTGGCATCGTGTTAATATAAATGCAAACATGGTTAAACTGGTAAATCTCTTTATAATACATGTATTTTATCAATTTAAAAAAGAAGGGAAAAACCACAGGAGGCATATGTAAGAAAGTATAGGTGAAAAGTAGGGATGAGTGAAGCAAAGTTAGGGAAATACAATCTTGCTAACTGAAGATGAAGGAAAACACTTAAACCAATATACAGGCTGCATCTAGAAATATGGCAATAGCAAGAGAATGGGCTCTGTTTTGGAGCCTCAAGAAAACATCATCCTGCCAACACTTTGATTTACTCATAGTTAGACTGATGTTTAATGTCTTGCCTGTCAAACGATAAAATAATAACTTTCATCAGTCGTATGCAAAAAAACCCCAAAAAACAAAACAACAACAAAAAAACCCCCTAGTCATGACTAAGCGAATTGTGCGTAATTTTTATTAAAAAATTGACTATGAAAATTCACATTTTTGAGACAGTCAAGAATTCCACTCATGAAATGAGTAGTAGAGACACTAAGAGATAATTTTTATTTTTACTACTGTGATCATGGCACTCTATTACTTAACTGGTCATTTGTTGTGTTGTTGATATGTGCCATCGAGTTGTTTGCGACTCATAGCAACCCTATGTACGACAGCCCTAAACCCTGCTCTATCCTGTGCCAATCGCACTGCCTCTGACACACCCATCCCGATTACCCCAGTTACTGAATCAATCCATCTCATAGAGGGTCTTCCCCTCTTGTGCCCTCCCTCGACCCTCCCAAGCATGATGACCCTCTCCAAGGACCTGTCCCTCCTTGCAACATGCCCAAAGTATGTCAGACGAAGCCCCAGAATCCTTGCCTCCAAAGAGTTGCTTGGTTTAATCCTCTCCAGGATGAATCTGTTTGTTTTCTTGGCAGTCCATGATACATTCAATACTCTTCTCCATCACCACAGCTCAAAGGCATCAATTCTCCTTCTGTCCTCCCTAGTCATTGTCCAACTCTCTGATGCATAAGTGATTGCAAAGACCATGGCCTGTATCAGGTGCACCTTAGTCTCCAGAGAGACACCATTGCTCTTGAGTACTTTAGATAGGTCCCTAACAGCAGACTTTCCATCACAATACGTTTTTTTTTATTTCCTGACTGCTGGGTTTAAAAAGTATTTAAGTGTTAAATTACAAATATGCGGGATTTTCTTTTAAATGTCTCATTAACTAGAGGAAAGTGAAAGTGGTAGCAAAATCAAACAAGATTGTTAAAATACTGCTAATTAACAATTTGTCAAGAGGTGAGGCAATATGGAGTTTCATGTGAACTTTTTCCCCCCAGTATCCAAAGCACTTTACTGCAGATCTGGGAGAGCAGAGAGAAGCTTCTCAAAAAATGTCTCCTGATGTCAATCTTTTATACTAAAGGATCCAGTGGTCCACCCTTTGTCCTCATCTTATTCCCATTTTCAGTGTCAATTTACTCATGCTCACATAGCCTCTACTAGTATCTACAAGCTGAGAACTCCGAAATCTGTGTATTCACATAAACACATACTCCTGTCTTGATCTCCATATCTATTATTTGTTAGCTATGTGCTCCTTGACAATTCCTAAATTGACCAATAAAGTAGAATCAAATAGAACGATCAAAGTTATTTTCATCATAAAACTTTCTTCTCTTCACACACGCTCAATTTTCATTTGTAATCATATCAACAACTTGGGCATTCTCAGCTGAAAACTAGAAGTTATCTTTGATCCCATATCCCTGATGTAGTTCAAGCTCAATCCTAAAAAGTCTTCCTGGCTTTCATTTCATTATACTCTAATACTTTGTCCATGGGCTTAGAGGTTTATTTTAGTAAAATTTAAATGAAATAAATACTATTCCAATCTCAAAACTATTCAATGGCCTTCCCCACTCCCTGGATAAATTTGAACACACCTGGCAGTTCATACAGGGCTATACAGTCCATGATTATTGCCTAGTATAATTTGTTTCTAAATATAGGCAAACAAAACAACACAAATAAAAAGGAAAAAATCTAGACATAATTTAACCACTTGAAATTACCTTAAATTTGTTGTGTGAATTCATATACTTATAGCTGTGTCTTATAGGATTGACCCCAAACCACCTAGAAAACTACTACACACTCATACACAAGTATCCTCTCTTTGATAAAACATTTGCTGGTCTCAATGGACTATTCCCATCATATCTTCTTTGCACTTGTTGTTAGGTGCTGCCTTGTTGTCCACTGTGGCTCTTAGCAAACCTATGAACAATCAATCTGAATTCCACCCTATCCTGTGCCATCCTCACCATCTCCAACATACTTGAGCCCATTGCTACAGTCACTAACTATATCAATTAATCTTGTTGATGGTCTTCCTTTCTTAAGCTGGCCCTCCACTTTTCCAAGCATGATGTCCTTTTCCCAGGAATGGCTTCTCCTAACTGGTCCATAGAATAAGATGAAGCTTCATACTTGTCTCCAAGGAGTACTCCGGTTTCACTTTCTCCCAGCCAAACTAGTTTGTGCTCTTTACTGTCCATGTGCTGTTCAGTATTCTTCTTCAATACCACAACTCAAGTCTTTTGTCATCCTTAGTCATCGTTCAACTTTCAGATGAACTGGAAGTTTTCTAAAAGACCATAGCTTGGATCAGGGGCAACCTTAGTCTTAAGTATTCTGGAGAAGTCCCTGAGAGCAGAATTTTCCAGCGTGACTTGTCTTTTAATTTCTCATCTACTGGTATGTTGATTATGGATCCAATAAGAGTAAATCACTGACAGCTTTAATCTTTTCTTTATCTATCATGATGTTTTCTATTGGCCCAGTGATGTAATCCATTTTCTAGATTTTAGTCTTTAAACTTCTTTAGCTAGCATGTCAGGTCTTTTTTACTATTTTTAAGCAAAGATGTTTTATCTTCATAATGCAGATAGTTATTATAGTTAGTTATTATTTTATTTATGTGATATTGGGTAAATCATACAACTATTTCATTTTCTGTTTAAAGCAAAGCTATAGTAAGCTTTTCTGGGAGTTGTATAAGACCATGTGTGCATAAAGTATACAACATAGCACATTATTGGTCATTAATATTGATTATTATAATATTTATGCTAAGATTATTAATAAGTATCATTATAATATTGCTGCTTATAATATGCTCCTCTTCACCTTCAGTATGGATTACATCTCGATGTCAAGAAAATAAAGATTCTTTCCACTGACCAACAGACAGCATAATTACAAATGGAGAGAAAATTGTAACTGTCAACAGCAACATCTTGCTTAGATCCACAATTAACAAAGACACATTACACTAGGAAAAGTTTGCAACTAGGGACCTCTCCAAAGTATTGAGAATTAATTATGTCAATTTGAGGACTAAGGTGGGTATAATTCAGGCCATATTCTTTCCAATTACTTGCTATGGATCTGAGAAGAAGACAATGAAAAAAGATGACAGAAAAAAATTGACACCTTTGAGCTGTGATGTTGGAGAAGAGCACTGAATATTCTATGGATGGCCTGCAGAACAACCAAGTATATCTTGGAGATGATGCAGCCAGAGTGCTCTTTAGAGGCAAGAATGATGAGGCTTTATCTCATGTACTTTGTATACGTTGCCAGAAGGTGATATTCCTTGGAGAAGGACACAATGTTGGGAAGGGTGGAGGGTCGGCAATGGAGAGGAAGACCCTCAACCAGCCGGATTGACACGATGACTGCTACAATGAGCTCTTGTGTGTCAGGAAGTGTAAGGATGGTACAGGATAGAACAAGGTTTCAGATCTTTTGTTCATAGGGTCACTATGAGTCATACTTGACTCAATGACACCTAACAACAACTACTTCAGAACTCAGTTTACACAGTTCTCCATAACTTATGACTACTTGGGCATAGGTTAAGTACTTTTTCTTAAAGTATAATAACTACTGTTCTCTCTTTTCCCAAGTGAATAACAGCTAACTATGTAAACAAAGTAGAATTGGTCATTCATAGACAGCATAAATGTTAATCTCACAATAAATCTTCACTTAATAAAAGACATCTATAACATCTGGAGATCTCATATGGTATTTTCTAGAATATACTAATTTTTCAGCTTCATTTCCTATTCAAACCAGCAAACTATACTGACTTACTGTGTTATGTGTAAACTATTGTCCATATTTTGATGATGATGATAAAATGGTAAAACATTAACCTTATACATTAAATTCTCAAAAACAAAAACCATATTATTCAAACTACTAAATCTGTTTCACTATGGTTATATCTGTATAAGTAATCGTTATAAAAACTATTTAGAAATGCACATTCAAACCTTCAAAACAAGCTGGGAGGGGAAGTACATATAGACAGGACAAAAGGGAAGAAATATCCCACCAAAATATTTTAAATTTTGTGACTTTTAAAAAAAATGATATTATGGTCTTCACAATCACTTGTTATGCATCAGAGAGTTGGACAATGACCAAGGAGGATAGAAAGAGAATTGATGCCTTTGAGCTGTGGTGCTGGAGAAGAGTATTGAGAATACCATGGACTGCTAGGAAAACAGATTCGTCCTGGAAAGGGTTAAACCAGGTGGCTCCTTGGAGGCAAGGATTCTGAGGCTCCATCTGACATACTTTGGACATGTTGTGAGGAGAGACCAGTCCTTGGAGAAGGACATCATGCTTGGGAGGGTGGAGCGACAGCGCAGGAGGGGAAGGCCCTCTATGAGGTGGACTGATTCAGTGACTGGGATAATTGGTATGGGAGTGTTAGAGACAGTGCGATTGGCACAGGACAGAGCAGAGTTTAGGGCTGTTGTACATAGGGTCGCTATGAGTCGCAAATGACTCGATGGCACATAACAACAACAACAACATTATGCAAGTGTGATGCAGAAAATGAAAAGGATAAAAACAGCTGTTTTCATTATTTTTAAACACCATTTATATAACATGATGGTGATGAATACATGTTTTTCTTAATATCTCATTTTCATAGAATTCTTTACTCATTGAAATATCGGCCACTATAGTTGATCATTCTGCAAGTATATTTAGGGTGCGTAAAATTAATTCTACCTGAATAAAAATAAGATGCCTACTCTAAAAGTAAAAATGCTCTTAAAATCACAAAAAAGGGGGGGGAAATTATCTCTAAGAGAAGAAAATTTGTGTTAAAATGCTACTTTCAGCTTTACAGTATTTTTTTAGGATTTCTCTTTATGTCCAAGCAGATAGAAAACGTACCAAAAATTCATCTACCCAAGATGTGTTTAATATTTTAATTATAAAAATACATTGATCACCTGAGTATTCCAAGTCAGTTGTTGTTGTTGTTGTTGTTATTTGCCGTAGAGTTGCTTGCGACTCATAGCAACCCTATGTACAACAGCCCTAAACTCTGTTCTGTCCTGTGCCAATCACACTGTCTCTGACACTCCCATACCAATTATTCTAGTCACTAAATCAGTCCACCTCATAGAGGGCCTTCCCCTCCTGAACTGTCCCTCTACCTACCAAGCATGATGTCCCTCTCCAAGGACTGGTCCCTCCTTACAACATGTTCAAGGTATGTTAGATGGAGCCTCAGAATCCTTGCCTCCAGGGAGCCGCCTGGTTTAACCCCCTCCAGAATGAATCCAAGTCAGAATAAAAGTTAATATTAAGTGTTTTTTCTTTGCTAACCAGGTAGCTCTGACTCAAGGAGACTCAATGTACAACAGAACAAACTGCTTCCCAGTCTTGTACTATCTTCATATTGTACTATCTTCATAATCATTGTATGTTTTCATCATGCCGGGAAAAGGAGAGGGGTCAGCAAAATACAGGGAAACCCTCAACTGGATGGATTGATGCAGTGATTAAACAATGGGCTTGAGCATTGAACAGATCGTAGAATGGTGCAATACAGGGCAAGGTTTCCATCTGCAGTTCACAGGGTCACAATGAGTTATAGTTGCCTCAACAGCAGCTAATAAAAATAGAAACACTAAAAACGGACACAGTGCCTCTCCAAATATACTCTATCTCTCTCTGATTATTGTCATTTGGTTCTGACTCATAGGTGGCCACCCACTGGGTTTCCAAGACTATAAATCGAATGGGAGGAGATTGCCTGTATTTCTCCTGAGGAGAAACTAGTGGGCTCACACCACTAAACAAGTGCAACTTTTGGGTTAGTAATGCAAATGTACTGGTATCCTTTTTTAATAGATTAAAATACTGTTCTAATATAATAAGTCAAGTTGGGGTGCTACCTAATCTATTACCATTGAAGTCAGGTAAAAGATATTTTAGTAGTCTTCTGCATTTTCCTAATTACAACAAAACTTTTCTTGATATTTAGATGAAGTATTCTTATTCACTCTCACTTATTTTCTTTATGAGTCTTGATTTTATCTAAGATTATTTTATTAGAAATATAAATGATCTTCAATAACAAAAGAAAGGAAAAGGTAATTAAGAAACCACATAGTACTGTGCTTGGCAAAATAAATATGTTGTTGTTGTTGCTATGATGTGCTAGGTGCTGTTGAGTCTATTCTAACTCATAGTGACCCCAAGAAAAATAGATTTAAATTTTGCCCTAATGGCTATAGCATCGTCACTACCATCTACACTAGGCTGTAGCCCAACATTGTAGTCATTGTTGAAGAGTTTTATTTCTTTCCTGTCCCTCTACATTTTTCAAGTATAATGTCCTTTTCCAAGAATTGATACCTCTGAGCAATATGCACAAAATATGAGAGGCAATATTTCTTCATCTTTTCCTCTAAAGAGCTCCCTGGCCCTACTTCCTTAAAAATGGATATCTTTGTCCTTTTGGTAGCCTGTACTCTTTGCCAATCTACTCTTGAATTTGAATTGATGCCACAAGTCAGAGGCATCAATTCTTCTCTCTTTCTTATTCATTACTCAATTTTCATATGCTAAGTTGTGCCAAGAAATCTGGAGAACAACCACGTGGCCAACTGACTGGAAGAGATCTATATTTGTTCCCATCCCAAAGAAGGGTGACCCAACTGAGTGTGGAAACTACAGAACAGTATCATTGATCTCACATGCAAGCAAGATTCTACTGAAGATTATCCAAAAACGACTGGAACAGTGCATCAGCAGAGAACTGCCAAAAGTCCAAAGTTCATATACATTGTTTTTCATACTATCTTCATTCACAATGTATTTCATACAATCATTCCTATTCATTATATTTTACAAAATTAATCAATACCTAGATATGCCCACAATTGCAATGTCATTCCAGATCTCACCGATCTTTTCCATTTCCTTTATCCATCACTCCCCTCTATCTATCAAATTGGGTGACTCTATTACCCCACCTGCCCATCCTCACCCCTCTGCTCTTTCCCTTTCTTGGATCCTCATACATGTTTTACTAGTTATCTTTCTATTTCTATAATAAAAGGTCTAATATAGTGTTTGTCCTTATGGGACTGAGTTAGTTCACTTAGCATAATGTTCTCCAGTCCCTCCCAAGTTGCTCTTGCATGTTGCATAGTATTCCATGGTGTGAATACCACCATTCTCAATCCATTTGGTTGTGGCTGGACATTTGGGCTATTTTCATATTCTTGCAATGGTGAATAATGCTGCTAAGAACATTGGCATCCAATCTCCGTTTGTGTCTGAGTTCTCATTTTTTGGGGGGTATATTCCAATTAGTGGAATAGCTAGGTCATATGGAATTATTATATTCAGATTTTTGAGGAAACACTAAACTGCCTCCCAGACTGGTTGTAAAGTTTTACAATCCCACATCTTCTCAAACATTTATTACTTGCTGTCCTCTTAACCTTTGGCCCTGTTACTGAGGTAAGATGACATCTCATTGTGGTTTTGATTTGCATCTCTCTTATTGCCAGCATTTCTTCACATGTCTGTTGGCCATACAAATGTCTTGAACGATGAAAGGTCTTTCCAAGTCTTTTTCCAACTTGTGATGATTTTCTTTTTTTTTTAATTATACTAGTTTATTTACAAAATCCTAATACATTGTTTTTCACACCAGTTCCTCCATATTTCACTAACCCCCTGCATCAAGTTATGCAATCCCATCATTACTTTCCCCCTCCCCACACATCCTAACCCCTCTCCTTCCACCCTCCTTGTATCCTCATACTCATTCTACAGTAATTTTTTATACAGTATTTGTCTTTATGGGACTTAGTTAGTTCACTTAGCATAATTCTCTCCTGTCCCTCCCAAGTTAGGTAATAATTTAAATTATTGTTCCTGTGTGCTGTGTAGTATTCCATTGTGTGAATGTATCACAACTTCTCAATCCATTTGATTGTTGTTCGACATTTAGGCTGTTTCAAAATTCTTGCAATGGTGAATATCGTTGCTATGAACATTGGTGTACAAATCTCTGTTTGTGTCTCAATTGTCATTTTCTTGGGGTTTATTTCAGTCGAATAGCTGGGTCATATAGAATTTCTATGTTCAGCTTTTTAAAGAAACATGAAACTGCCTTCCAGAATGGTTGTACCATTTCACAATGCTGCCAACAATGTATAAAGGTTTCTGTATTTCCACATTGTCTCCAACATTTATTACTTGCTAACTGTTAAATTTTGCCACTGCCTCTAGGGTGAGATCGTATCTCAGTGTGGTTTTGATTTGCATCTCTCTTATTGCCACTGATTTTGAGCATTTCTTCATGTGTCTGTTGGTCATTCAAATATTTTCTTTTCCTTTGTGAAAATTCCCTCCATGTCTTTTGCTCATTTTGTAATTTGGTTGTATTCTTTTTCTTGTAAAAGCCCAGAAGTATTCTGTAAAGTTTCGTTATGAGATTCTTGTCTGAGTTGGTATTGCCAAATGTTTGTTCCCAGTTAATAGGCTTTCTTTTCACCCTGTTTGAAAAAGCTTTTGATGAGCACAGGGATTTATTTATTCTTTAGAAGGTTCTATTCATCAATTTTATCCTTTTCAGATTGTATATTTCTGGCTGTATGGCAGTTTCTTTATACCATAGACTAGAATTACTAAGCTTTATCTCAGTTTGCCTTTTATGAACTTTATGGTTTGGGTCTTTAATCCCAAATCTCTGATCCATCTTGAGTTGATGTGTGTGTGTGTGTGTGTGTGTGTGTGTGTGTGTGTGTGTGGTATGTAATGTGGATCCTATTTCAGCTTTCTGCAGGTAACAGTCCAGTTTTGCCAGCACCATTTGTTGAAGAGGTTGTCTTTTCTCCATTTGATAAGCTTTATTTTCTTGTTGAATATCAGTAGACCACACATACCTGGGTCTATTTTTGGTTTCTCAGTTTTATTCCATTGGTCGACGTGCCTGTCATTGTACCAGGACCATGCTGTTTTGTATACTACCACTATGTAGTAATATTTGAAGTCAGGGAGTGCTACGTATCTCACTTCATTTTTGTTTCTCAGGAGTGTTTTCCTTATTCAGGGTTTCTTGCCTCTCCAAATAAATTTGACAATTTCCCTTTCAATCTCCTTGAAAAATGAACTAAAATGAACTTCGTATTAAAGAAAGGCTTCAGAACTTTTGCTCATAGGACCACTATTAGTCGTGCTCAATTCAATGACAATTCAACAACAACAACATCCATGAACAGTGTACATTTTTCCATTTCTTTAGGTATTTTACTGTGTCTTGCAGATACTCTGTAGTTTTCTTTATATAGGCTTTTTGTATCTTTAGTTAGGTTCACTCCTAAGTATCTCAATTGGTAGTTGGCTGTTGTAAATGGTATTACTTTTTAAATTTCCTTCTCTGAGTTTTCTGTTATTATAGAGGAAATCTGCTGATTTTTGGATATTGATAGTATATCCTGCCCCTCTACTAAATTGGTATACTAGCTCTAATAGTTTTTTGTTGAGTCTGTGATTTTCTGTCTATACTATCATATAATCTACATATAACAATAACCATCTCTTTGCAGATCTGGATGCCTTTTATTTCATTCCTTTGTTGCACTGTCATCCTTGACTGCTTCCTGTTTGCAAGGAAAATGTTTTTAATTTTTCTCCATTGAGAATGATGTTCGCTCTTGGTTTTGCATGTATACTTTTCACAATGCTGAGGAAATTCCCTTCTATTTAAATTGTGTCTTTCGCCAATTTTGTAATTGTTTTATCAGTCTTTTTCTTATGGAGGCCTTGTAATATTTTGTAAACTTTTGTTCTGAGACCCTTGTCTGAGTTGGTATTGCCAAATGTTTTTTCCCAGTTTTGCTTTCACTCTGTTGGAAAATGTTTGTTTTTTTTATGAACACAGGGATTTAATCTTTAGAAGGTCCCATTCATCAGTTTTATCCTCTACTGATTTTATATTTCTGGCTGTATTTGTCAGCCTTTTTATAGCATGGGCTAGGGTCTCTAAGCTTGGTCCTACTTTGTCTCTTATGATCTTTATGGTTTGGTGTTTTACTCCCAGATCTCTGATCCATCTTAGGTTAATTTTGGTGTATGCTGAGAGGTATATGCATCCTACTTCAGCTTTTTCCAGATAGTAGTCCAGTTTTGCCAGAACCATTTGATGAAGAGGTTGCCATTTCTTCATTTGATAGGTTTTGTTTCCTTGTCAAATATTAGTTGACCATGAATAGGTGGATTAATTTTTGGGTTCCTGATTCTGTTCCATTGGTCTATGTGCTTATTATTGTACCAGTACCATGCTGTTTAGGTAATTATAGCTGGGTAGCAGGTTCTGAGGTCAGGACTACGCTTCCCACTCATTCTGGTTTTTCAGAAGTGTTTTGCTTATTAGAGGCCTCTTTCCTCTCCAAATAAGCTTGTCAATTGACTTTTCTATTTCTTTGAAAAATTAATGTGGTATCTGGATTGGGATTGCAATAAAAATGTAGATTGCTTTTGATAAGATTGTCATTTTCACCATATTGATTCTTCATATCCATGAACAAGGAACATTTTCCTATTTATTTAGGTCTTTTATTGTTTCTCACCAAAAAAGTTTTGTAGTTTTTGTTTAATTAGCATTTTACTCAGGGTTCAACTCATTGAAAAGGATCACATTTCTCCATCCCAACACCAGGACCTACAGCTCTCATTTTCTTTTTATCCATCAGCTGGAGTTCAGAATGACTGTCCAGGGGATACTAAAGAACAAGGACTCTAGAGAAGACAAGAAAGGGAATCTAGCAAAGTCTTAGAGTACACCACTGAACTATGATTGAAAAAAGTAGTGAAACTGTGGTAAATTATAATTTAGATTCTCTAATATGGTACAGGGAAGCTCTAGTGGTCTAGTATTAGGAAGTTAAATTGCTAACCTAAATGTAGGCAGTTCGAGCCTACCAGTTGGTCCATGGTAGAGAGATGAGCATTGTGATTGCTCATCTTTCTCCCATGTGATTAATAGCCTCTGAAAACCCACTGGAGGATCAGCTATAACTCAGTTCTGATTTGACAGTAATAAAAAAAAAAGGATAAGCGCATGGTTGTTGTTATGTATCTTCAAGTCACCCGCAACTCATAGCAACCCTTTGTACAATAGCTCTGAACTCTGCCCTTTCCTGGTCCAGTCTCACTGAGTCCAGCACACCCACTCCCATTGTCCCAGTCACTGTATCAGTCCATCTAAAAAAGAGTCTTCCTCTCCTGCATTGTCTCTTCAACCTTTCAAGCGTGATGTCCTTCTCCAAGATCTAGTCCTTCTTGGCTACATACCCTAAGAATTTGAGATGGAGCTTCAAAATCCTTGCCTCTGAAGAGAAACTTGGTTTCACTCTCTCTAAGACAGACCTACTTGTCCTCCTAGCAGTCTATGGTATGTTCAAGACTCTTCTCCAGCACCACAACACAATATCCTCAATTCTTCTGTCTTCCTTAGTCATTGATTGCAAATTTATCAGAATTTCCTGGGATTGGTTGTCCCATACTCTCTTTTACTCCAACTACCAGTCAATAAGTTATTTATTGCCATGGAATCAGAATCAACTCATCACTGACCCTCTGGTGAGTTTTCAGAGGCTGTCAATAACATGAGGGGGAGATTGTCCGTTTATCCTGAGGAGCAGTGGTGGATTTCAATTATCTGCCTTTGAGCTGGCAGCATAACTCCTTATCACTAGGCCAATATGTCACCTGTAAATATCCAGACTTCTGCAATGGAGAAGGAAAGAAGACACTAGAATCACAGGCTAGATCAATCAGTGAAAAAACTTATAATTTTTCTTTTCTTTTTCTTTATACAACAAGTTTATTAGCAACTAGGTTAAACTTAAAATATCATTAAACATCTTAAAAATTTAAATCAATATTAAATATAAATGAATGCCTTAAAATTGTACTTCAGAAGACTCAAAGACCAAAAAAATCTTTATTTAACTTGTTTAATAACTTTTCAATGGATTTTGCAATAGATTTCATTTTATCTAATATTAACTTTGAAATTTTAATTAGATATTTAGACATTTCTAACAGCTTTAGTTTGTGTGACTTCACAGTATACACTCTTGGCACCAGCAGCCAGGAAATTAAAAGACGTACTGTGATGGGAAGTCCTCTCTTAGGGACTCCTTCAAAGTGATGAAGAGCAATAGTGTCACTCTGGAGACTAAGGTGCACCTGGTATAGGACATGGTCCTTGCAATCACTTGCTATGCTCCAAAGAGTTGGACAATGACTAGGGAGGATGGAAGGAGAAATGATGCCTTTGAGCTGTGGTGTTGGAGAAGTGTATTGAATATACCATGGACTTCTAAGAAAATGAGCAAGATCATTCTGGAGAGAGTTAAGCCAGGCTGCCCCTTGGAGGCAAAGATACTGAAACTTCATTTGACATACTTTGGACATGTTGCAAGCAGGGACCAGCCCTTGGAGAAGGACATCATGCTTGGGAGGGTGGAGGGGCAGTGCAGGAGGGGAAGACCCTCGATGAGATGGATTGATTCAGTGACTGGGGTAATAGGGGTAGGTGTGTTGGAGACAGTGAGATTTGCACAGGATAAAGCAGAGTTTAGGGCCGTTGTACATAGGGTCACTATGAGTCATAGGTGACTCCATGGCATAAAACAGCATTACCAAAACACAGATTTTAAATTCTTGATGATGTCTTCTGAAACCAAGATTCATTTTCTCAAGTAGGACATTAAATGTACTTATGTTGGGGGAAAAATATAAATTACCAGCTGTACTTCATTTGAAATCCCTTGAGTATATTGTGAGAAATTTTCCTGTGGTCCAATCTGAAATGAGTATATTCTATGAAGCAAAAATTGAGGAGATTTTTAGTCAAAGTTACAACTTAATACTACCTTAAAACCTCTTCCCCAGCCTCAGCTTTTGTCTTAATTGCATAATCAGGTCAATTTTGATGCTCATTTGTAACTTTGCTATCAGGTATGACCAGATGTTTCATTTAACCTCTAATATAAATAAAACATCTGATAAAGTTTTGCAATGTCTTTGTAAACAGCTGTTTGATCTGGAAACTTACTGCTGAAGCAGCTACACTGATCTGGTCATTCTCTTTACATTATGTCAAAGTAATTGTCTTGAACCTTGGGAAAACTGCTGTTGTAGCTGTTAAAAAGCCTTTATTGCAGCACATTAGATCTCTTTAAAACGGCTAATGTCTATTCAACACATGTTTAGTGTACCCAACAAGCATTTATTAAGTATATTTGAAATGTAAGAAGAAATTTCTAGCTTATTTCTTTGGGAAGAAAAAAAAATAAGATGATTGCACTGTTAAGGAAGTTTTATTCTATTTTCAGCCTGTGAAATCATGTTACAATGACCTTTAGAATAGGAACATAGAACTGACAACACAGTATATAATCTTTCTCAGGTTTACTAAGTCTAAGAATGTTATTCTTCACATTTTCATACTCTTATTTTGTGGCTAACATAAGATATATTTCTAACAGTAATTATATTATTAAAATAAATAATGGGGTGGAAAAGATTTGGAACTTAAATGGCTTAAAATAAAATATAAATAGTATTTTATTTTTTCAATATTGTAGTAAAATTTTCAAAACTTATAGTAAATGAGCATTTATAATTTATCAAGTAAATATTGATCATATTTCCTTTTGTTGGATTTCTTGATTAATGGTTCAAAACCTGAGGTGTTATGCAAAATAAACAATATGCTAAAGAGGGAGGGGGAAAACTGTTACAAATTTAAAAGCAAATCATTATAGTGAAATGTGGAAAGACCTGATATTAAAAACTCAAATGGTAAAGAACACAATCCACATTTCTTAAACAAAAGGAAAATTCAAGCTTCAAAGTGAGACATTGAAAGATTCCATGGACAAAAGAGTTAATGACAGAGGTAGCATCAAAAGAAGATGTAGAGTATACACAGCCACTATTACAACAACAACAACAAAAATGATAAAAATTAATCAGATGAGGGAGAGAACAGTTTAAAAGTGATATCAAAAGCTATATGGTATTATGGTTATCACAGGAGTCCAGAATGAAGGTTGCATAGTGGAGTCTACTTGGGGTGGGGGGATTCTGTATCAATGAAGGAATTTTTCTTTTACTTTTCAAAGAGAGAAGGGGACTGGGGGGGTAGGGTGGGCAGGGAGAAAAGGGCAACAATGAATGAATGGAAATCTCTGAAAATGTTCATTAAAATTAATAAAATAATATTTAAAAATAATCAATTTCAGAAACTATCATTTAGTCAAGAATTACTGCTGTTGAAAGAAGTTCAAGCTGCAGTAAGGCATTAGCAAAAAAGCAAGACTGCAGGGATTGATGAAACATCAGTTGACTTGATTCAACACATTTACCACTGTGGGTGTTTTGTCTTTCTCTAGCAAGAAATTTGGAAGATGAACCAGCAGGAAAAGAGCCACATATAATTCTATCCCAAAGAAAAATCGTACTAAAAATGTAGAAATTATCAGCATTAAAATCAATATTACGCACAAGTAAAATCTTGCTGAAGATAATGAAAAAATAGTTGCAACAGTACATCAACATTGAATTACCAGAAATTCATGAGAGATTTGGAGCTATCATTACTGATGCCAGATTTTTACTGAAAGCATAAAATATCAGAAATTTTTTGTCTATGTTTTTTATTTATTATGCAAAAACATTGAACTCTCTAGAACAGACATTATGAAGCATGAGAATTTAAAGATATTTTATTTCACTCTTGTGAAACTTATGCATAATCAAGAGGCCGTTATTTAAATAGAAAAAGGCAATACTAGATAGTATAAATTAGGAATGTGCAGGAGTGGCATCCACTTCCTAAATAACCTGCCTCCAGAAATTCTGTGAACTTTGGTAAATGTTTATAGTTGGAGAGGGGCTTCAGGCTTTTAATAGGGTTGCTATTCAAAGACAATCAACACAACAACGATGACAAGTTGAACCCTTTCACCATAGTTATTCAGTTTTTATGCTGAGCAAATAATTCAAGCAACTGGACTATATTTAGAAGAATGAGATATCAGGATTAGAAAATGATTCATAACAACGTATATGATAGGCAGACACCAGCTTGTTTTTGAAAGCAAAAGAGACTTGAAGTATTCACAAATGAAGATCAAAAACTCCAGTGTGTATTACACTTCAATACAAAGAACACAATAATATCCACAACTGAACCAATGGAAAGATAAAGACAGATAGAGCAAATATTGAACTTTTAACATATTTCATTGAACGTGGATCCACAATCCAATGGAAGCAACAATCAATTTATCTAGTGCACTGGACAAATCTACAGCAAAAGTTTTCTTTAACATGCAAAAATTTCCTTTTTAGAGAGCAAAGAAGTAATTTGAGGACTGAAGTGCACCTGCTAAGCATGACATTTTCAATCATCTAACATTAATATGAAAGCTAAACAATTAACGAAGAAGACCAAAGACGTATCAGTACCTTTGAATTATGATGTTGATGAAGAATAGTGAATACTCCATGTATTTTCAGAAGAACAAAGAAATCTTTCTTTGAAGAAGTATAGCTAGAATGCTCCTTAAATGTCATGAGACTTCATCTCAAGTACTTTGGAGATTTTAACAGGATAAGCCAGTTCCTGGATGAGGACATCAAGCTTGGAAAAGTAAATGGCTGGCAAAAAGAGGAAGATCCTCAAAATGATAGGTTGGAACAGTGGCTATGATTTGAGGATGGCACAAGGCTAAAGAGTGTTTTCTATTGTATGTAAGATCATTTTGAGTTGGAACTGACTTGACAAAAATTATAATAACAACAATTATCATTTTGGCTGGACAACTTACTGTTTTTCAACATAAATGTCTTATTTTTGCCTACAACTGCAAGTAAAACAAATAAATAAACACTTGTGAAAATCTTGTGTTTTCTAGTGCAAAGAAGCTCTGCTGCAATCCTGAAGGCATGAAGTTCAAGGCCACCAGCCACTCCGCAGGAGAAGGATTAGCAGTCTCCTCCCATGCAATTTACTGCCTCTGAAAACCCACTGGAGAGTCAGCTATGGGCCAGTTTTAACTCTATGTAACAACAACAATAGTAAGTTATAGTTTTACAGTATTGTAATGATGCAGATACAACAGAGGGGTGACTTCTGCTTGCTTCACAAAGGGGAACTTTCAACATCAAAAGCTGATATATCAGACACAACATCTGCCATGTTCCTGCACTTATTTCCACCAATCATATAGATTTGATAATCATTGTTGGCTCACATACTTTACTCACAGTTGTGGTACCAAGAGTGAGATTTATTAATAAAATAGGTTGGGAAGTAGGAGAGGCAAAAAAATATCTTACAATACAAATCCAAGTTTAGTCCAGCAATCTCAAACCAGATTAACAGCAACACACAATTCCTTAATTAGTAGAAGTCCTGGTTTCAGTTCAGCAAGACAAATTCAGGAAGCTTCTGGTTCCTTCAAGCATCCAGCAAGCTATGCCTCAGAGCAGGTGTATGTCAGGTTCTCCTTCAAGAATCTGACAAACAAAAGCTTTAACTGTGGCTAGCACAAGTGCAGGAAACCTCAGGCTACACACTTCCAGTGTCTCTCCACAATCTTTCCACCACCATTGTCCCTGGGGTCTCACTCTCACTAGGGTCTTGCTTTAACCAGGGTCTTGCTCTCACGAGGGTCTTGCTCTCACGAGGGTCCTGCTCTCACCAGGCTCTTGCTCCGGTCTCCCTCAAGTTTCTTCCAGTGTGGGAAGCATTCTCTCCACCTCCTTCTCTCTCTTATCCTAGTCCTACGGCTTTTGATGACTTTCAAGACCATGTGTCTACAGCTAAGGTAGCAACTAGAAAAACGAACTTTCAGCTAACATTACAAATATCAGTAATCACCTCCTTTTCTGTTTCATAAGCTGTCACATCCTTTTACCTAGACAAAAATTTGTCCATGCAAAGGCAAAATATTATAGGCATTAGTAAATATTGACTTCTACCTCCTGGTGTTTCTTGTCTCTGCAATTGCAGATATTTCAGTACTTAGTTTCAAATTAAGAAATCTCTGAATTGTAATATCTAGAGAGAAGTCACTGCCCAATTGTTTATTTACATCAAGTTGCAAGTTGTCATTAAGTCTATCCCAATTCAAGGTGATCCCATGTGGGTCAATGAACTGCATGTACTCCATGGGAATTTTAACTGTAGGTGGACTTAAACGCCAACTTTTCCATTAGCAGTCAAATGTGTTAACTGTTTGTGCCATCCAGAGACTCTTACATTAAACTAAGGTAAGGGAATGATTTAAGAGGGGCTTAAACGTAACTGAGAACTGAAACATTGTTCGTCAATAAGAAATTATAGTTATTCTTTCCCTGAAATGTAGATGTACCCTTGATGATACTGAATATAAAATACACAGAGTAATGTTTCCCAGCAGGGGAGCCAAGAGAACTCTAAATATTATACAAGAAATGTGTAGCATTAAAGTTCTTTGGCATGTGTGTTTGCAAGCATATGCGTTTAAGTGGCTGCTATTTTTTCCTGTAAAAGGAAAACCTATTTCTACCTAAATTCTCTTTAGTAACTCACTCTGTGTGCTAAATTAAGCAGATGAAAAGCACTGCTTTCATTACTCTTACAGAAGTAGAACACAGAACAGATAAAGAAATTAAAACAAACACAAAGCCACTGGTGGATTTGAATTGCCTGACACATGGCCTTTTGGCTGTTGGCTCTCCAGCAAAGTACTGTGACTATGCTACCAGAACTCCAGCCTTAGAATGCTAGGGGTCAAAATATGTCAATAAAGCAAAGCAAGTCATGATAACAAAACAAAGCTTAATAGCAGGGAGTGTTCATTTACAATTTGCAATGAATATAACAGCATCATAAGGTGATTGATTCTTCTGTCTCATTATACCTTAAAAATAAATGATAAATGGATACACTTGAACATAATAAACTGGAGAGCCATCTGAATCTACAGCCTGGACACAACTTTGAGACTTTAAGCTGGAACTTTCCCATGAAGTAATTTTTAAAGTAAACAATGAAACTCGCAAAATAAAGAATGTATTCCTTGAGTGTTGTGCTACAGTGAAGAATTACCCATATGGGATTAAAATGACAACAGGAATAGTAGCAAGAAGCTGCACTGCAATTCCTAAGATGTGAGATTTGAATCCACCAGCTGCTTCCCAGGAGGAGAATGGGCAATCTCCTTCCTTGTCGTTAGCTGCTTATGAAAACCCGCCGGACGGTCAACTATGGGCCTGTTCAGACTTAATGGTATACTACAACAATTCTAAAGCACATTTAGAAATTCTAAGAGAGTAAAAGTTGTTTTTATGCGTGGTCAAGTCAATTGCAACTCATAGCAACCTTATCTAAAACAGATCTGAAGCCTGCCCTATCCTGAGCCAAATTCATTTTCTTCAACACAGCTAACCCCATTACCCCAGTTACTGTGTCAATACATCTCATCAAGGGTCTTCCTCTCCTGTGCTGTTTCTCCACCCTTCCAAGCATAATGTCCTTCTCCAGCGGCTGGTCTCTCCCACCTGACCACATTCCTAAGTATGTGAGACAGCTTCAAAATTCTAGTCTCCAAGGAGCAGCTTGATTTCACCCTCTCAAAGACAAAGTTGTTAATTCTTTTGGAAGTCCATGGTATGTTCAATACTCTTCTCCAGCACACAACTCAGGCAAATTTATTCTTTTTCAGTTGTTCTTAGTCATTGTCTAGCTCTCTAATTCATAGCAACTAATTGTAAAGATCAGGCCTCTAGACTAACATTGCTGCTCTTCAGCACTCTAGAGAGGTCGCTGACAGAACTGTTCTCAATGTGATTCATCTTTTGGTTTCCTGACTACTGGTACCATGAGTGTTGATTGTGAAACCAAGCAAGTTGAAATTAGTAATAATCTCTTTTCCATCTATCACAGTGCTTCCAATTAACCCAATGGTGAGAATTTGTGTTTTCTTATTGTTGAGCTTCAACCCATATTGAATACTACATTCCTTGATCTTCTGCAGTAAACACTCCAGGTTCTCTTCAGTTTCAAGAAGCAAAGTTATGTCATCTATATAACGCAGGTTGCTGTTGAGTCTTCCTCCAATCCTGATGCCACACTTCTCCTCATTCAGTCCAGTCTCCCAAAAGATGTGTGCCACATATATATTGAAAAGGTATAGAAACAGGATATAACCCTGACATACTCCTTTTCTGATTTCAAGCCATGCATTGTGTCCTTACTCTGTTCTGACAATTGCTTCTGGTCCAAGCATAGCTTTCAAATGAGCATAATCAGGTGTTCTGAGGCCCTCATTCTTCTCAAAGTTAGCCACAATTTGCTGTGATCGACACAGTCAAATACTTTTACATAGTCAATGAGATATAGATAGACATGCTTCTGGTACTCTCTCTTTCAGACAAGATCCGCTGGACATTGATTATGACACCCCTAATCCTACAGCCTCTTCTAACCCAATTTATACTTTTAGTTGTTCTCTCTTGATATACTGTTCCAGATATTTTTTACTAATAGCAGGATTTTGCTTGTGTGTGAGATTAGTGATATTGTTCAGGATTTTCTCATGCTTTGTTGGATAACCCTTTTTGGAATGGGAATAAATAAAGATCTTTTCCAGTCAGTTGGCCAGGTAGCTGTCCTCCAGTTTTTTAGGAACAACCTGATGAGCACACCTGTGGAAGCATCCTTTTTGTTGAAATATGTCAATTGGTAATCCATAAATTCCTGGAGCCTTGTTTTTGCCAATTCTTTCATGGTAGCTTGAACTTCCATCTTCATCACCATTGCCTCTTAATCATGTGTTATTTCATAAAATGCTTGTGTCAGCCAAGAGAAAGTGAGAATGATGATAAAACATAATATATATAACCACTATCAATATAAAAATCATTGAATGTGTGTATAATTTGCCAAGTATATTTTCATAAAAAGTTATTTTTTTAATCCACACCTCACTTCATATACAAAAACCAACTCAAGGTGGATCATGGACCTAGGACTAAAACCAAGGACTATAAACTTCATTAAAGAAAAGCTTAGAAGAATTCTAGTAGTCCTAACCCAGAACATAAACAGTCTTCCAAGTATCCTGAAAAATCTACAACCAGGAGAAGATGAAATAGATGAATGGGACCTTCTAAGAATCAAATCCCTCTGTACATCCAAAAACTTCTCCAACAGGGTCAAAAGGGAAGCCACAGAATGAGAAAAAGTATTTGGTAATGACATGTCAGATAAGGACCTTGTATCTAGAATTTATAAAATACTTGAGCACCACAACAAGATAAAGGTGAATAATCCAATAGAAAAAAAGGGCATAGGATATAAACAGACACTTCACCAAAGAAGACATTCAGATGACCAATGAGCACATGAAGAAATGTTCAAAATCCCTAGCTCTAAGAGAGATGCAAATCAAAACAACTATGATATATCATCTCACCCCAGTCAGAATAGCAAGAAACAAATGCTGGCTAGGTTGTGGAGAAACTGGAACCCTTATTCACTGTTGGTGCGAGTGTAAAATGGTGCAACCACTGTGGAAGGTAGTATGGCATTTTCTCAAAAAGTTGCAAATAGAGATACCATTTGACCCAACAATTCTGCTACTGGGAATATATCCCAAAGAGACCATAACTGACATCCAAGCAGATATATGCACACCCATGTTTATCGTGGCTCTGTTCACAATAGCAAGGAGTTGGAAACAACCCAGGTGCCCATCAACAAATGAATGGATAGAGAAGCTGTGGTATATTCACACAATGGAATACTACACTGCATTAAAAAACAAGGAACTCATGCAATATTATTCAAAATGGGTGAGCCTGGAGAACATTATGATGAGTGAAATATCTCAGTCGCAAAAGGACAAATATTGCATGGTGCCACTGTTGTAAAATGGGATTGATATCAGGGTTGGGGTAAGACTGAGAAAAACTGGATAAATTGTGTATACTGCACTGAAACAGATGAGGGAGTGAATAATTTAAAAGCTATGTATGATAGGGTATTATGTTTATCACAAGAGTCCACAATTAAGGTTGCATAGTGGAATGTACTTGGGGCAGTGGGAGGGTGCAGGGGGATTGTGTACCAGGGAAGGAGTGTTTCTTTTACTTTTGAAAGAGAGGAGCGAACTGGGGGAGGTGGGGAGAGGGCTAGGCAGGGAGAGAAGTGCAACAATGAATGAATGGAAATCCAAAATCTCTGTAAATGCTCATTAAAATTATTTTTTAAAAAATAAAAAGTTATTTTTTAGAAAAATATATACGCTTGAATATTTTTGAAGAGTGTTTAGCTCTAAAAACGTTTTTAAACTGAGTTCAAAGCTTACCTTTGTCTTTTCCCAGTTGTGTGATTTGTGAGGTTTTGTAAAATCTGAGCCTCAGTTGGATCATCTAAAATGGAGATTAAGATGATCTGAAATAATTACAAAATACAAAAAAATACAAGCAATATTTGGAAGCATTATCTGACACTTGGCAATCAAAATTCAGGACAGGAATCAGTATTTTGTATAAGTGTATTTCTGTATCTCAAGCAAGGTGGAGACTGTGAGAATAGTGCAAGAGAAGGCAAGGTTCTGAGCTGTTACTCACAGGGTTGAGATGGGTAATAGTAGAGCTGATGGCATGTAACAACCACAACTCTATATATCAAGGAATAGTAGTGTTAGAATAGGTGGGCCACCCACACCTCCAATGTATAATAGAACCAGTGACAGAACCACAATCATTTCAAAGTAAAATCTAGGATCTGGTACAAAACAAATTATTTAAGCCAGTATAAACAACTAGAAATTGGAGTAAGGATAGAAATCACATTTACTCCCCTTTCACAAAGCAGCTGTTGCTGTGTCAGTAAGAATAACACCACACTGATAACAGATTCTATTCAAAATTTAATAAAGCATTAGTCCCTTAATCAAAACACAACTAAGAGGCTTGGGCTGGCACTAGGAAGCAGAATAATATGAACAAAAGAGACGTGAAACTGAGTCTGAATATCGAGTCTACAAAACAAATAACATCTCGTTACACTTGCAACAATTAAAGACAGGAACTAAAAAGCCATTCTTAACTTACTTTTGTCAAGTTCCTGGCCAGGGAGACACTTGGATCATGTAATTAAAGCAGATATATGGTAAAAATAGATAAAATGTCATAACACATTTATGATATTTTTTCTGCTCATGTTGAAAACATTACACAAATTTTTACCCAAAACACAGTGGCTATAAAAGTACTGTCATGCATTGCTTAACATCCACAATACGTTCTATGAAAGAGGACATTATGCGATTTGGACATTGTGTTATCATATCACAGTCTGTCCTGGCTTTTTCTTTAAGCATCTCAAATAAGGTTTGCCTTGCCAGCAACTATCAGCACGCTGCTAGGGATTCGCTTCTGTATCTGGTCTTCATGTGAAGTCACTGGTATTTTCTCCATGGCTCATACAGGTACTGATCACATTTTCATTACCCCTGTAATTTTCAGTAGAGTTGACACTTTAACTGCTGGAAGAATTTCTTTGTTTGTTTTTGAGGACTGTCAATGACTGCCAAGTGCAACATGCCTAAATCACAGTCACACTGATTCTTCCACCTTCATGTTACTTAATAACCTTTGTTTCACTTCCCAATCTATATTTCTCCGTTGGCTCTTTCTGCTGTTATCACTAGCACTGATTCAGCTGCATTGAAGAATCATGATGCATTCCACAGAAATATTTTAGAAGAAAAATAAGAAGAGGATGCTACTACACTCAGAGGATGACTAACACATGAGACTAGGTATTGCTGCCAAGGAGTCACAGCACACACCATTGTCTTCGTGGTGGTGTGCATGGTGTCAGAACTGACCAATGACTGACCCTCCGGCAGGTTTTCAGAGTCAACAGATTTCCCAGGAGGAGACTGTTCATCCTTCTCCTGTGGAGTGGCTGGTGGATTCAGACCACACATACCACATTCGAACCACATGGATCTGGGATTGCAGCACGGTTTCTAAGCCACCAGACTTCCCTTGTTGTATTTTATATAGATCTTGCACTTCCTAGGTTAAACTTATTGGTAATTATGATACTGCCTTAGATGCTTATGAGATGAATTTAAAACAAAACAAAACAACCCTTCATTTACTGGTACTTCATTCAAATGCTCACCCAAAGGTCTTGCTTGGATCCATAGTCAATATCCTTGGTACAAAAAAGTTGAGTCTGGAGACATATAACATTAGGAAAATCTGCAGTCAGGGACTTCTCCAAAGTCCTTAAGAACAATGATGTCTGTTTAAAGGCTAAGGTATAGCCAATTCAAGCCACAGTCTTTCCAATCACCTGCTACACACCTTAGAGTTGGAAAATGAATGTCACAAAGAATCAATACCTTTGAGTTGTGGTGTTTGAGAAGAGTGCTTAATATCCCACAGAGTGCCAAAATAACAGACAGATATATTTTGGAGAAGGTAGAGACAGAGTGCTCTTTAGAGGCAAGGATAACAAGGATTTGTCTCGCATACTTCAGGCTTGTTATTAGGAGAGGCTGTTCCTTGGAGTGGAAAATCACGCTTTGCACAAGTCAGCAAAAGGGGAAAAGTGCATCACTGACATGCACAGATCCAGTATCTGCAAGAAAATGCTCAAGTGTGTTGGGGATGATAAGGATGGCACTGGATAGGACAGGGTTCACATCTGTTGCTCATAGGGTCACTCTGAGTAGTACTCAACTCAACAGGACTTAACTAATGTTCTTGCCTTAAAATTCTTAATATTGTTAAAATTATAATACTTTCCAAAGTGATCTACAAATTCAACACAATTCTATCAAAATGTCAATGATTCCCTCCCCATAAATTAACAAACTAATAAAAAAAATCTATATGGAAATATAAAGCAATTGTGACTAAAAAATAAAATTAAAATATAGAAAGAGAACAAAGTCGCAGTGTTTACACTTACAAAACTTATGAAGGGACATCCACTAAGTTAATGGGCAACACAGACAAGTTATCCAGATCCTGTACAGCAAAGACCCAACCAACAATTGAAAGGCGCAGTGATGGTAACCTTGGAACTCTGAACGTCAATGTAAAGGGTAAAGAATTAGGTTAGGCACCAACTCCAAGGGAAAAAACTGAGTGATGACTGCGTAAAATAGAACAATGTTTCATGCTTTGTATCATTCACTGATTTGACACCATGGATTTGAAATTTTGCAAACCATCTTGCATTTTCCAAGATGAAAAATAAAATTGTAATATAGAAAAGGCAGTTGACTCTAGTAGCAACTCTAGAAGCCAAGATGTAGTATTGCATGAGAGGGACAAGTTCAGATCATCAGCAACAAAAAAAGACACAGCTGTTTCCTTTTCTCTCTTTTATGAGATACCTGTCATATGCTTTTTAACTCTACCCACAAGTGTCAATTAAAGAATAGACGTCATACAATTACTAACAACTTTACATTGGAAAGCAAACCAATTTAAGTTCAGTGGAAAGAATTCAGATATAAAGTGTTAGGAACTACTCTGACAACTCAAGATAATACCTTTGCTTGAAGACTGGAAAAATCAAAACATCAAATAAAACATACACAGCAAACAATAAAAGGAATGCTAACATACAAACCATAGCATCCAAGGTAACTGAGGATTTGTTCCAAGATGAAGGAACTGCAAATCAATAAAAATTCCATGAGATTCAACAAAGCAGTACATTTTCACAAAGGGGTGACTTTATAAAAACCTTGCAAAATGATGCAAAAGGATCTAGAAGTCAGAAGTTAGATAAAAGCACTGTGGGAAAAAGGAAGAAGCTCAAACACTCTGAACTAACAGCTCAATTTATGCCCTTCAAAATAACCTCTAACAATTGGGAAGTGTTAGCACTGTGAACTTACCAGTATTCAATAGATGCTTCAGAGTAAGGCACATTCTGATGATGTCCAGCAATTGTCATCAGGAAAGAAAAGAAGGACAGAGAGAAAGGGAGGGAGGGAAGGAAGAGAACAGGGATGAAGGAGAGGCTAGGGAGAGATGGAAAGTGATAGAAGAAAGGAAAGATAGGATGCAAGCAATAGAGGGGGCGAGAGAGAAAAGATGGAAGAACATTCAATCGCAAATAGTCCTTGAAGCAAGGCACAGCAGAGTCAAAGTAATTTCAGGCTGTGTTTCTTTGCAATGGCCGTTATGATAGGCCACTGACATGTTGAAATAGTTAATACCTGTTCACATCATGGGTAGTTTTATAAGAGCTACTGCACTTATGTTCAATTTAAGCAAACCTCAGTGAGCTATAAAAGAGATTCAATAGCATTCAACTGTGAATCCAACACTCACTCATGTCTACAATGACACCATCATTTGCAGAAGAATCATGTACTTAACAAATCAAAACATACTCCTTTTAAGTAATGCTAAATAGTTTATTGTGATCAGAGCTGCTCAAGCCAACAAAAATGAGACGAGATCAGGCAAAAGTGCACAATAGAGCACTATCTAGCTTTCTTTGGGTACGGAGGTAATGTAACCAAAACCAGGATAAATTAAGGCAATATCAATGTCCACAGAAGAGTTCCCTAATGAGAACCTCATTTCTTTGGAAGAAAAGCCTTGCCAAAAATTATTACATTAAATAAAATTTTACTTTTTTAATAATCAGAATTAAAATAAGCTTCTTCTTGTTGTCATGTGCCATCAAGTTGACTATGACTGATTGTGATCTTGTGAACAGTAGCTCTGAATTCTGCTCTATCCTGAGCCAACCTCACCATCTCTGGCATACCTATCCCTGATGTCCCAGTCACTGTGTCAATTCGTCTCATCTAAGGTCTTCCTCTACTGCACTATCTACCCTCCCAAGCATGATTTCCCTCTCCAAGGACTGGTCCCCACTGGCAAAATGCTGAAACTGTTTGAAGTACTTTGGACACTGGTCAAAAGGTACCGGTCACTGGAGAAGGATGTGCTTAGAAAGGTGGAGGGACAGTGTAGGAGAGGAAGACCTCAGATGAGATGGCTGTATAGAGTAACTGGGGCAATGAGGGTAGGTGTGTCAGAGTCAGTGGTCAGTGAGACTGGCTCAGGACAGGGCAGGTTTCAGAGCTGTTGTACATAGGGTCACTATGAGTTGCAGGTGACATGACAGCACATAATAACAATTACAAGAGATTGACTTTGTCCAGATAATAAAATTTGCTTCTCAGATTCTCAAGGGTTGCAAAGACAGCACATCTATTTCTTAATAACTATTCAATTGTCTAAAACTGTTTCACTTTCTCTTCCTATAAATTTCTTAAGTCAGCTCATCTAAAGCTTTCAATATGTTTATAAATAGCCAGTTTATGCATATATTCAGTGTATTCATACACAGTAAGTTTGCTGCTGTCTTGATTATTTTTCTTATTTTCCATAAACAAATATGATGCAGACTCTAATTTCTTGTTTGACTCATGACATGGAATTAAGTTATAATTCTCAAACTTGTACACACAAAAAGTCACGTGGAAGCTTAAAAACACTGTGCTCAGGTCTCTGCTAAAACTGATTGTAATCTGCCTCTAGTGAAAACCAAACACTGATTTTTTTTTTTTTTTACTTCTTGAAGCAACTTTAGTTTACATCTATGGTACAGAAAAACTGGCTAAGAAAAGTAAAATCTTCCTATTGTTGTTGTTGTTAGGTGCGGTCAAGTCAAGCATGACTCACAAAGACCCTATGAACAAAAGATCTGAACCCTGTTCTATCCTGCGCTATCCTCACACTTCCTGACACACAAGAGCCCATTGCAGCAGCCACTGTGTCAATACACCTGGTTGAGGATCTTCCTGTCTTTTGCACTCCACCCTTCTAGCATCATGTCCTTCTCCAAACATGTCCAAAATACGTGAGGTGAAACTTCATCATTCTTGCTTCCAAAGAGCACTCTGGCTGCATCCTCTCCCAGACATATTTGTTCATTCTCTTGGCCATCCATAGGATTTTCAGGGCTCTTCTCCAAGACCACAGCTAAAGGACATCAATTCTTTTCCTTTCATCCTTATTCATTGCCTAACTCTCAGATGCATAGCAAGTAATCAGAAAGACCACAGCCTGAATCAGTCACACCTCAGTCCTCAAAATGACATCTTTTCTCCTCAATAGTTTGGAGAGGCCCCTAAGTGCAGATTCTCCCAGGGCAATGCTTCTCCTTATTTCCTGACTGGTCATACCAAGGGTGTTAATTGTGTATTAGAGCAAGATGAAGCTTTTGATAGTTTCAATCTCTTCTCAATCCATCATTATGCTACCTATTGGTCCAGTGGTAAGAATCTTTGTTTTCTTGATATTGAGATGAAATCCATACCAAAGTCTTCATTCCTTGATACTCCACAATAAATTCTTCAAGTCCTACTCACTTTCAGCAAGGAAGGTTGTGTCATCGGCATTTCACAGGTTATTGATGACTCTCCCTCCAATTCTAATGCCACACTCCTCTCATAGAGTCCAGCTTATCTGATAATTTTCTCAGCGTACAAATTGAATAGGTATGGAGATAGAATACAACCCTGATGCACTCCCGTCTCAATTTTAAAACATTCAGAGTTCTCCTCCTCTGTTTGCATAACCGCCTCCTAGTCAAGGTACAGATTCCACATGCGCACAATTAACTGTTCTGGGACTCCTGTTCTTCTCAATATCAGCCACAACTTGTTATGATCTACACAGCCAAATGCCTTTGCATAACCAGTAAAGCAAAGTACACATTCTTCTGTATTCTTTTCTTTCAGCCAGGGTATATCTGACATTAACAATTATATTACTAGTGCCACAGCTCTCCTAAATCCACCTTGAACTTCTGGAAGTTCCCTATCTATATACTGTTCTAATCATTTTTTAATGATCTGCAGCAGTAGTTTGCTTGCATGTGATGTTGTTGTTGTTATGTGCCGTCGAGTCGCTTGCGATCCATAACCACCCTATATGAATGATTTTATTCGATAGTTTACACATTATGTTGGATCATTCTTCTTGAGAAAGGGAACAAACATGGACCTCTTCCAATCCATTGGCCAGACAGCTGTCCTCCAAATTTCGTGGCATATACTGGTGAGTGCATCCAAGGCTACATCTAGTGATTGAAACAAGTCAGTTGGTATCCCATCGATTCCTGGGGCCTTATTTTTTTGCCAATGCCTTCAATGCAGCTTCTACTTCCTCTTTCATAACCATTGGCTTCTGTTCATATTGTACTTGCTGAAATTTTTCAGTGTCAATCAATTCTTTCTGGTACAGTGATTTTGTGTATTTCCTTCATCTTCTTTTGATGCTTTCTGAGTCATTCAATACTTACAGCATCTTTCAAACTTATAATCATTACCAACTAAAGTATTTCAGTTTTGAAAAATAATACATTGGAAATAAATATACTGGATAAATCTTGAGAAACATTAATTTAAAAAATGCTTGCTATTTACAAAGAAGAGCATTTCTATATAATTGTTCTAAAATTTACAAGAGGAGAAACAATGCTTGGTCAATTCATAATTAACTTATAGAGTCTGACTACAGCTAAATTATGAAACAAAAAATAAATCTTAAATGTCTTATTCTTCTCTTTCTTTACACTCTTCTCCCATTCTCTTCTAATTTTAAATATACAAACATGTATTATGTAAGAGTTCTTTATAAAGGTAAGGTTATAGGAAAAAATTTCTGAAACAAACAAATAATTTCTTTGGAACAATATTATTATTGGAATAATGACTCTCTGATAATGTAAAAACAATAACAATGCAAATTCTTAAAAATAAGAACAAAAGGCACCAGATTGTGCCATAACCCTGCTTACTTAAATGTAAACAGATTTTCTTTGTTATGACACTTTTTAAAACTTTTGAAGATTTTCACAGCTATAAATGAAAACAAACAAAAATCTTGTTTTAAATCTTTACGTTTTAGTAGAGTGTGGTAATTGAAATTTGTTTGTGCTACCTTTTGGCCATGGAAAAAATACTTAATTTTTCTAAACCTCAGCAGTGTAATAAGAAAATTCTAAATTAGGAACATTAAACATAATAAGGCATGTAACATAAAATATCATATGGAAAACTTCGATAAGTATTACCTGTTACTACAATAAAAATGGATATATTTGTAATTTTATTATTTTCCTGAAACATATCTTGCATCCCCATATAATGTTTATATTAAAATGCTCTTTTTTTATGTACTTCTTTGCTTTTTCAAAGCACTTTTGCCCATATAATTTCACATTATACTTGGAGAAGACAGTCATTGAAACCACAATAATAATTTTCTTAAATAATAGGTTTGTTCTGTATAACACTTATTAGTAAAAATAGAGCCCATAGAAAGAGTTGGAGGATAATATTTATCGAAGAACTCCATCACTGAAGTAACTTGGGAAGGTTTTTAAAGCATAAACTCATATGCTGCCCCGAAGATCACTGCAGTCCTAATCTTGTGGGAACTGAAACTACTGAAGCAGTTCTCACTCACCATGAAGTTTGTAAAGTGTTGCTTTAGGAAGATACTATACACAGCATAAAGAAGCACTTGCTTACACTCATTGTTTGCATGTAGGTTGTGTTATCATGTGAAGTATGAGATTTAACATCTAAGCAAAATGGCAATTTGAGGTGTTATGCCCCAAATCCAGTTCCCCCCAAGTCACCAAGGAGCCAACACTGATGCAAGGGCAAGAGGGAATTTATTTCAGATTCGAATCGGGGCCGCGTTCCAAACCGTGCCCATACAACCGGGAAGATGGCCGCATTGGTGATTCTGGGCTATCCTGCCTATTTAAAGAGGAAAGCCCACGAAAACAGGGTGATACAGGATTGGCTGATTCAAAGGAAGGGCGCGAAAACAGGGTGATACAGGATTGGCTGATGTTTGGGTGGGGGCTCTTTTCTCCCTTTCCCCACCGTTTTCAGTTTACTGCTCTAGAGGCACATATATATTTTAAAATGACATATTGGTTACAAAATGGAGTCCCTCATTCCCCCCCTTCTTCTGCACCCTAGCTCAATCATGAGCGCTTTCTTCTTCAGTCACTAGGTAATGGTATTGAGACCTCATAACCATCAACTGGATTGTTCCTATCCTTTCTTTAACTAAGTTGAGTATTCTGTTGATTATACAGGGACCTAGGGTTAGGATAAGCATCAGGGCAGTGAGGGGTCCAAGGAGTGGAATAAGCCATTTACCCCAGGATGTTTTCCACCAGTTAAATAAATCATAGGCTTCTGCCTCAGACAGGCGCTTTTTAACAGATTCTTTTAACTCTCAGACCTTATTTTGGACTATGCCTGATGCATTCACAAAGAAACAACATTCTTCCCCTAGAAACTGGCACATACCTCCTTTCTCTGCTGTAAGCAAGTCTAGAGCTAGACGGTTTTGTAAGGCCTCCCCGGCCAGAGAACTTATCTGGGTTTCTAAGGCCAGGAGAGAGTCTGCTACCTTGTCTATGTCCCGGCTAATGTCCATAGAGAGTTTGTAATAAAAATGGGTGGCTGTGCCTAAGCCTCCTGCTCCTAGCCCTATAGCGGTCACCAGGCTTCCTCCTATGAGCAGAGCTCCAAGTGGAAGAGCTCGCTTCTGGCGCCTTGTGGACAGGGTCAAGGAGGTCATAGTGGCAGGGCTAAGAACAGTTAGGGGTGGGGTAAGGAACACTGGCATACAGGGTTGTGTCCAGGTAGCAGGGAGACATCATATTAAAACAGAGCCATTACAAACAAAGAATATTCCAGGCTTACCACAGATAGGACTTGTATCCTGAAGGCTGGAGGAGTCATTACAGGGGACTTCCACTAACAAGGTGTGGTTAGTAATTATACAGGAGGCATTATTGGACATAAGGATGATTTCATCTGTTAAGGGACCTACTACTAGGGTTGAATTTTTAGCCCTGGTCAAATTAGAAGTGAGATTTTGAGTTACAATCCACGACCGGGGGACTG
>NW_006399758.1:5159160-5219882 GCF_000299155.1 Elephantulus edwardii | reverse complement strand
CAAGTACCAGGTCTAGGGGGGGTGGAAGTAGTCTGTCCCATTACGTCCATCAACAGTGAGTAAAGACAAAGACACAGACAGACAAATAACAAAGTCCTAGCAAAACAGACAAGTCTTCCAGCCTTCCTCTATAAGCAAGGCTTGAAAGCTGAAACCGGTGAAGAGCGGTGTCTTGGAAAAACCTCAACCTGCTCTTCGTACAGAAGCCTGGCGTGAGGTTCTTTACTCTCACCCAAGCACTCAGATATAGGGCTCAGAACGTCTTCCGAGCCCCCCGCAGTGGTGGTCCCCCAGTACGTCCGCCTTAGCCACGTTTCACTGCTCCAAATTCAGAAAACAACACGAACAGTTTGGTACAGAATAAAAACACAGATAGACACACTCACCCATCTGGCCAGCAGTTCGTCCTTCCGGTTAGGGGTCCTTGGGGTCGTGGGGGGATCCCAGTGAGCCCCCAGATGTTATGCCCCAAATCCAGTTCCCCCCAAGTCACCAAGGAGCCGACACCAATGCAAGGGCGAGAGGGAATTTATTTCATATTCGAATCCGGGCCGTGTTCCAAACTGTGCCCATACAACAGGGAAGATGGCCGGGGCGGTGATTCTGGGCTGTCCTGCCTATTTAAAGGGGAAAGCCCGTGAAAACAGGGTGATACAGGATTGGCTGATTCAAAGGAAGGGTGCGAAAACAGGATGATACAGGATTGGCTGATTCAAAGGAAGGGTGCGAAAACAGGACGATACAGGATTGGCTGATTCAAAGGAAGGGCGGGAAAACAGGGTGATACAGGATTGGCTGATGTTTGGGCAGGGGCTCTTTTCCCCCTTTCCCCACTGCTTTCTGTTTACTGCTCTAGAGGCACATATATATTTTAAAATGACATATTGGTTACAAAATGGAGTCCCTCAGAGGCAGAAAATGTCTTTAAGCACAGCACACAGAGGATTTAGAATTAAAGGCCTTTCCTAATCCAGAGAACGATGACGGTAAATAGAAGTCAAAAGAACCTACTTGATATAAGGAATTAGGAAAGTAAAAATAAAAAAATTTTAAAAATCTGCCTACACATAGACACACATCCTAGCATTCTGTCTTGACTACATTTACTAACACACACCTAGCCAAGCATTTGTTAAAGCACAAAATTATAAGCAGCATTAAGAGCATGAGGTTAAAGTTTATAGTCTTAATATCTGAAGAGTATTATCTTAAAACTCAAGAGTAAGATAGTTTTCAGAAGACAAACAAGACTGGATGAAGTAGGTTAGAAGTATACACAGATTGAAGAATGGTCTAAAATACCTGTTGAAAGAGGGGAGTGGAACTAGAACCAAATGCTAGAGTGATCTGAAAGTCAGCATCCTATAATAAGTCTTGCCACCCCCTCTCAGGCATCCTTGCACCCAAATTGTTTTTGAAGTTGCATGTGTGCACAAAAAAGGAAGGTGATTTGCAACCATCCAACTGAATCTGTTCAACACACTCCTGAAAAACACCCCTCCCTGTCAGCCCTAAAAAAGTTTCTGAGCATTTGTTGCTCAGAGATATAGTGCCCGCCAGACCCTATATGTTCTCTTCCTGTAGGGTTTTCTTATTCTTTAATACATTTATGCCTTTTCTCACCCTGCAGGGTTTTCACATTCTCTGAGACATTTGTTATCTTTCCAGCCATTATTTATACTCAGTGTCCAACCACATTCCTATTCAAAAATTAAATTACAAACTTTCATAAAGCATTTGGTGGTCTGTAGGGAGTTACACTGATAACCCAAAGACTGTTTTCTCATGGTTCAAATCCGTCAGTGGTTCCATGGGCAAAAAATGGACACTCTCCTACCTTGCGATGAATAGCCTCTGGAAACCCATTGGAGGGCCAGTTATTAGTCTGTTCTGATTCACTGTCAATGAGTTTTTGTGATATAAAATTTCATGTGAGTCTGCAAAAAGAACAAAAACCATGTGGAGAGCACCGTATCTGACCTTTACCAACTTCACAGGAGGAAACTATCCCTAGCAACAGTAACAAAAACCCAATTCCCAAGAGGTCAGGCATGTCTTCCATGCTCCCATGCTGCCCTTCTACTCATCTCAACACCAATCTTTTGCTTTTCTGGGTCTAAAATCTGATGTGATAGCTCACAGGCCATACAGAACCATATCGTTGTTGTTGTTGTTTTTAAGTGCTGTTGAGTCATAGGCGACTCATAGCGACCTTATGAATGAAAGTCCTTGACTTTCATCCTTTCTCCAGGTTCATAGAGTTTCTGGAGGCAGACTATTTATAGAAGTGGATGGCACTCCTTCTTCCAAACTTGTTTCAACTGGGGAGCTCCACCTAACACTGTCTACCATGGATAACAATTGTAGCATTTGACACATCAGTGTCACAGTGTTCAGCTTCACAGCGACCACAAGTTACCTCTGTAAGGCAAGTGGAACCTACAGGATTTTAAACTTCTGCCTGGAGCATGCTCCACAGGCCCCGTTCTTACTTCCCCTTAGTTTAAGGCTCTTGGACACCCATCCACTTTTGAAGGGCAAAAAAGAGCAGTAGAAATTAACCATATTAGGGAAGTTAAAAGTTGTAATTCAGAATAATAACAAAATAGTCAAGACATTTCTCAAAATGTGCACACAGGCATCTTAGCCTCAAGTGTTGGGGCTCTAAAAGTTCCCAAGAAAGTTGCCAGTCCTACCAAAATTGGCTCCCTCCCACCCCAAAGTCCAATCTCACATCCAATTTCCAGTTCAACCATTGCTGCTGCTACCATCCTGAAGCATTTCGTACATTTCAATGGGTTGTAAGAGATTTCTTTTCTCTGGCTAAGTAAAGAATTCCATCTCTTTTGGTGTGGGAAGAATTCCTTCTGATGGGGGAATAATTCCTATTCTCTGTAGCTAGAGCTGTTAAATTTATTGATGAGACTAGGAAATCTTTTTTTCTATAATTATATTTTATTAATTTTCATAAACATTTGCAGAGATTTTGGGTTTCCATTCATTCATTGTTGCACTATTCTCTCTACCCTCCTCCAAGTTTGTTCTTGTCCAAATGCCACAGTGCTTGTCAAAGCCAGTTCTGATTAATCGTCTTTGTCAGTGTGTCCTTTGCCATTCCCTATCACTCCTCCCTGAGAGATACTTCACCCTGAGTCATAAGGAAAAGGGGATGGCGTATTCTCCTAGCTACTTCCTGCTGAAAAGGGACGCTGTGGGTTTCAGGGTGAATGTCTTCTCTCACTACTCTAAAGGGCCCCTTTGGCAGTAGGAAACACATAGACTATTATGGAGATTGATTTTGGAATTTAGATGCACTCTTATTGATTGTGCTTGGCCATACATGTTCATATCCTTGAAGATGTATCATGGGGGTGTTGCAACCTAGAAGACCCAAATTTGACTAACAAGTTTTAAGCACATGAGTCAAAAATTATGGAAAAGTAAAAGAAAAGATTCTTTCATTGTTTTACAAACCCTCCCCCAGGTCCCCTCCACCATGTAGCCCTCGCTCTAGTCTCCTGTGGTGACAGAAATACCTAGTTATATATCTCTTTTAAACAGTTTTCTCCCTCCTCTGTTTCGGTGCAGTATACATTATTGAACCCATCTTACTCAGTCTCTCCCCAACCCCAAGGACAGTCCCATTCTACAACCGTGGCATCAGGTAATATTTGTCCTTTTGTGACTGGGATATTTCACTCAGCATAATGTTCTCCAGAGTCAACCATTTTGAATAATATTGCATGAGTTCCTTGTTTTTTAATGCAGCATAGTATTCCATTGTGTGAATATACCACAGCTTCTCTAGCCATTCATTTGTTGATGGGCACTTAGGTTGTTTCCAAATCCTTGCTATTGTGAACAAAGCTGCAATAAACATGGGTGTGCATATATCTGCTTGGATGTCAGCTATGGTCTCTTCAGGGTATATTCCCAGTAGTGGAATTGCTGGGTCAAATGGTATCTCTATTTGCAACTTTTTGAGAAAGCGCCATACTGCTTTCCACAGAGGTTGCACCATTTTACACTCCCACCAACAGTGAATCAGGGTTCCAGTTTCTCCACAACCTCGCCAGCATTTGTTGCTTGCTGTTCTGTTAAATTTTGCTATTTTGACTGGGGTGAGATGTTATCTCATAGTTGTTTTAATTTGCATCTCTCTTAGGGCTAGGGATTTTGAGCATTTCTTCATGTGCTTGTTAGCCATCTGAATGTCGTCTTCGGTGAAGTGCCTGTTCATTTCCTGTGCCCATTTTTCTATTGGATTATGTACCTTTATCTTGTTGTGGTGTAGGAAATCTTCTTGGAGACTGTTAAGACCTGCCAATCCCCTTGTGGTATGGTAGTTATCCAATACCTTTGCAGATAGACCAACACCCCTCACTTGTACAGTCTGGCTCTTCCACATAGTCATCTACACTGTTATTATGTGCCCTCAAGTTGCTTGCGAATCATAGCAACACTATGTACAACAGCCCTGGAACCTACTCTATCCTGTGCCAATTTTACTGTCTCCTACACACCTACCCTCATTACCCCAGTCACTGTATCAATCCATCTCATAGATGATCTCCCTCTTTCTCCATCCCTCCGCCCTTCCAAGCATGATGTCCCTCTCCAAGAACCAGTTCCTCCTTGCAACATACCCAAAGTAAGTCAGACGAAGTCTCAGAATCCTTGCCTCCAATGACCAGCCTGGCTTCACTCTCTCTAGGATGAACCTTTTTGTTCTCCTGGCAGTCCACAGTATATTCAACACTTTTCTCCAGCACCACAGCTCAAAGGAATCAATTCTCTCTCTTTCATCCCTAGTCATTGTCCAGCTTTCTGACACATAGCAAGCAATTGCAAAGAGTATGGTCAGGGTCAGATGCACCTTAGTCTCCAGATTAACATCATTGTTCTTCAGTACTCTGGAGAGGTCCCTGACAGCAATGCAATTCATCTCTTGATTTCCTGGTTGCTGGTACTAAGAGTGTCAATTTCCACAAACTAAAGCTGTTAAAAATCTTAATCTTTCAACATCTATCATAATGCTGTCAATCGGCCCAGTAGTGAGAATCTTTGTTTTCTAGATATTAAGCCTCAATCCATACTGAAGGCTGCAGTCCTTGACCTTCTACAGCAAATGCTTCAAATCCTCCTCAATTTCAGCAAGCAGGATTGTGTCATCAGCTTAATGCAGGTTGTTGATGCATCTTCCTCCATTCCTGATGCTGCATCTACACTAGAAAAGCCATATTTATTGAGAGACAGACAAACTCCACAAAGTCTTTTAATCAATTTGTAAGATGGATATTATCATCTAAGAGAGATAAAATTCAAAGAGGTTACAAATCTTCTAAGATGAGATTCTAGCCTTTACTTCTCATTCTAAATTCTGTTCTTTTTCTGTTACCCTACACCATTACCACCATTCGGTGCAAATTCCCTTTCTTTTTTTTTACTTCCCTGTTTCTAATAGTCCTATTCACAGAGTTTCTAAGCTTCTACTATTTCTTGGAGATGTGATTACATCATTGCTCACCCTTCCCCAGTATCATTCTCTCACCTGTAATATCTTATTGATTTTACCTGAAAATCATTCTTTCATTTTTCTTCCTGTTTTGCCTTTCCATGACTCTAGACCATACTCTTAGCTATTGCATATGTGTCATCTCTAGCCAATCCATTTTATTCAGTCACCAAATTAACCTTCATAATGAAAAATCTAGAGTATGTTATTTCCTTGATTAAATTTATTAAATACACACCCCTTTGTTAAAAATAAAATTAGTTTGACCTTTTTAACTAAATGAGTATTCAAAGATTTCCTGCAAGGGCTCCCATCTATCTTCTGGGCCTGTTTTACACTGGCCCTTTTCCACTAGTATAAGTTACAGTTAAAAATGGAACAATTCTCCCTGAACACACTTCTCATTTCTTGATATCCTTTTTTGGTTGTCCTCATACCTGCAACTCAATGGCACTTAACAACAATAACATCAACATAGAGAGAGATCAGTTGGCCCAATGGACAGAAAGCGATGCTACCAAGCCAAAGGTGGGTGACTTTTAATCCGCGGCTCTCAGGCCCATCTTTCATTGTTTTTGTTCAAACATTCCTCTAGGTCGTATAGCCCTGGTGTGTCCACTTGCACATCTATATTACATGGCATATCCAAAGAGGAGTTGGAAGACTTTTTGTCTCAAAAGAGAAACAGAAAATGGGGTGAATGAGCTATATCATAATAAAAACAACAACAACAGCAAAAAACAGCATTTTGACCACCTTAATGGGCTGCACAGAAATAGAACCCTGTGGTGATGCTAATTGTAAAGTTCAAATCCCTCAGATGTCACTTTGTAGGAAAGCCTTGGTATACTCTTTCTGAAAGATTGTAGCCATGGAAAGCCTTGCAGAACACAATTCTATTCTAAAAGACTGTGGGATCCTTATGAATTTGAATCAATTCAACAGAAGCTGTTTTTTACTCTATTTTAATGTAGAAAGATAAGACCCTCACACAGGCAAATGCAATAACAACCTGAGCTAGAAAATAGTAAATGTCTGAAGTGTGAAGTTGAGTGAAAAGCCTTGGGAAATTCTCCAAGTTAAACCCCTCTAGCTGCATGAGGATAAATTCACTGATGTTGCTATTGTTTGGCATAGCTTAAACTTTTCCCCTTCTCTTGTCATTGATCTATCAGCTATAACCATTAGCACACATTATCTGTATGAAGGCTTGTGCAATAATTTCCAAGTTATTTTCTTCCTTGGAATTTTTACATAAGGAAGATAAGAGAATATCTTTGGGATATTATTATTTTCTTCCTATGAATTTTCACATCAGAATATCTTTACTCCAGGGTCATGTTTGATACTTCCCATTTCATTGAAACTCCTTGAGGGGAGGATCCTATCTTTTTCATCTTTGATGCTGCCACAGCAGAGTCTGTCATCTGTTGGAACTGTCAAGCTGACTCTCACACATAACTCTACACACAACTGAGCAAAGCATTGTTCAGGCCTACTGTCATCCATAGGATTTTCATTAATGAAAAGGAGTTGTGCTGACAAGCCTAAAGCAAGCGGTTCAAATACAAAATTAGCTCCATGGAAGAAAGATGGACAATCTCCTCCGCCATGCAATTTACAGAGTCTGAAAACCCGCTGGAGCATTAGCTGAGTCAGTCCAACTTGAAAACATATACAGAAATAATTTCATAAAGCAGATCATCAGATCTTTCTTCCTCATTGTCTTAGTTTTGGAAGGTCTACTGAAACGTGCCCATTAGGATAACCCTGAGAATATTTGAAATGCCAGGGATGTAATTTTCAGCATTGCAGCAAAACAGACTGCCACAGTACAATATACTGACAGGTCAGTCAGGTAGGTACCATGTTTCCCCTACTTGCAGCAACATTATATACAGCAAGCCAAACCCTCCCAACTCTGCCATCCCCAGTCACTACTGTGAGTTAAGTCTATTTTTGCAGTCACCGTGTCTGCCCATCTTCTGGAGTCTCTTCTTGTATACTGATCTTTTACCTTTACAAACATAATGCTCTTTTCCAGGGACACACCCCCTCTCATAACATCTCCAAAGTAGGGGAGATAAAATCTCATGACTTCTAAGGAGCATTCCAACTCTACCTTTTCCAAGACAGACTTGTTTGCTTTTAGCAAGTTCATAGAGTATTTAACATTCTTTGTTAACATCACAACTCAAAGACTGATGCTGATCAATCCTTCTTCAGTCTTCGTGATCCAACTTTCCCAGGCACATGAAGCAATTGAAAATAACTGACCAGTGACAGTTGCCAACTAATATACACATCATTCATTATCTAAGTCTTTTCTGTATGGGTTTTTGTGGGGGTTTTTTTTGGGGGGGTGTGGTTCTTTTGCCCCACCTCTTCCCTCCTTGGAATTCTCATTCATAATTGAAGATGATAGGTATCAAGATGAATAAAAAAGATTAAATTTTCTGTCCAAGTAAATAATTATAATGCAATCTGGCTTACCTACATATTTTGTTCTAAAATCTCTCATAAAGTTGTAATATTTAATAACAAGTAGTAGTTATCATAATATTTTAAAATATAAAGTATTTCACTGTAAGTGGCCATCATTTCCAAAGGATTGCTGTTGTTGTTGTTGTTGTGCATCATGAAGTCAGAACTGAACCATGGCTGACCCTTTGGTGAGTTTTCAAAGGCAGTAAATCACACGGGAAGAGATTCCCATCTCTTGCCTACAGAACAGCTGGTGGATTTGAATGGTGTGTTTTTGAGATTGCAGTGTAGCTTCTTACCACCAGAGCTCCCTTTCCAAAGGATTAGACTATTCAATAAGTCTATTTGTGGTATGAAGAATACCTAGAAATCTTAAGAAATATGAAATAATGTTTTCTTATAAAACCCTACCACAAAATAACTTGAAATTTTAAAATACATGAAACATTCCCACCCTACTAATTGTCGAGTTTGCTCCTATTACAGGTTATGTATCCAAAACCAAAAGCTGAAATTCCATAACCTACTTTCCTTCTACTTGCTAGTTATTGCCTTATGATTTCTAAAACCCCATGACAGATCAAGGGGTCTCTGTGTACCCAGAAGCAAAAGCAGTGCTAATTCCCGTCTCTCAATTAGATCCTTGGTTTAGTCATCCATCAGCTATAGCTTCGCTCTTCTCTCCCCTGCAGGATACTATTTCACAAATCAGTCACACTATCCAGTAAAACTATTTGTGCTGGTATGTTCTGCTTACCTAGGGGAGTGAATTATCTATTGGTTTCTGCAGTTTTGAGTCAGCAGTGTCTCAGTGCTGACCAGTGTTATTAGGAGTCCTTGAAGTGATGCTGCCAGTGGCAAAATGAGGGAGCAAAGGGAACAGGGAAGATTGTTGTAGCTTTACCATGAAATGGTAGTGGTGATAGTCTCAGATAACTCATATAATGGTGAAGAAAACCAACCCTAATAATACTTTGAAAGTGTGGTTAACATGATCTTCTCTAAGTCAGCTTTCCTAAAGGGGTGTGCATGTGTGTGTGTGTACGCACAGAATTAAGGATTCCATTATTTTAGAAAACTAGAATGTATTGCATATGCTAGAAAGTTCACAGTGAGAGTTTTTACTTGTTAAACCTATCTGTAATTAGTCTAATTAGTCTTCTTTAATGTGCCATTAGTCAAATGTATTTGTCTGTAGAAAGCTCTTTGTTGATAATAGCCCTGATGTATATGTTTCAAAGAACACACTTGGGAAATGCTAATCGAGTTTGTTCCTATTACGTATTACCTTATTGGGTGATAGAAAGATACTGGAATTTATAGAAAAAAAGGCTATGATTTGTACTAGTCAACCAATATTTTGTAAGAGACTGAGTGTTCTTTACAAATACATTGAAAATTATGGTGCATGTATTTGAAAACACTGGAATCCTTTACTTGTGAACATTCTATTCTTAAACTTTTTATCTATACCATAGTCAAAGGAGTGATGGTGGTGTAGTCGAGGGGAAACCATGCAGTTAACACAAAGATTCACCTTTCTGGTAACACCTTTCTCGTAATCTACCTGTAACTCTGTGGGAGAAGGTTGGGAACCCTCTAACTCGATATATACCTCAGGGGGAGCTCTGGTGGCCTAGTGGCAAGAAGCTGCACTGCAATCCCAGAGGTGCATGGTTCAAATCCACCAGACGCTCTGCTGGGAAAGGAGGGACAATCTCCTCCTGTACCAGTCAGATCCGATTTGACGGTACAGAGACACACAAAATAATAATATACCTCAGAACCCAGGTAGAAGGTCAGATATGAGTTGGTTATGACTCAGCAATGAGTTTGATTTGTTAAAGTAGTATTAAATAGTAATAGTTTTCTCCAAACTGCTCCATAACATAAGATTGATTGACTTTTTCAAATTCTATTTAGATTGTCTGCAATTTAAAACATAGATAGTGATTGTGAGACAGAAAATATTTTCAACATCTCATTACACCAAAAGAGCATGGGTTATTCATATAAGTGAGATATTTAATAGTAAAATAATTACAGGTATTTTTAAACTGTAGTACTTTCTTTTTAAATATACACTTTTCTTGGTTTTTTACATGACTCCCTTTGCACTACTGTAGGTGAAATTCTTTAATAAACTTCCTCTATGCGTCACTAAAAATCAAACAAAATAAAATCAATTTAAATTTGTGTCATATTTCTAGAACAGGTAGAATGGGGACATGGGTCAAAATTGGGAAGGGTGTACGCCAGGGATGTGTCCTGTCTTCATACCTTTTCAACGTGTATGCAGAACAGATAATCTGATAGGCTGAGCTCTATGAGGAGAAATGTGGGGTCAGGATTGGTAGAAGGTCAATAAACAATCTGTGTTATGCAGATGACACAACCCTGTTTGCTGAAACTGAGGAGGACCTCATGCACTTGCTGCAGAGGGTCAAGGACTGCAGCCTTCAGTATGGATTGAGGCTCAATGTCAAGAAGACAAAGATTCTCACCACTGGACCAATTGGCACCATCAGGATAGATGGTGGAGAGACTGAGATTGTTCACAACTTTAGTTTGCTTGGCTCCACAGTCAACATTCTTGGCACCAGCAGCCAGGAAATTAAAAGATGTATTGCTGTGGGAAAGTCATCTGTTAGGGACCTCTCCAAAGTACTGAAGAGCAATGGTATCACTCTGGAGACAAAGGTGCATCTGATATAGGCCATGTCTTTTCACTCACTTGTTATGCATCAGAGAGTGGGACAATGACAGGGAGGATAAAAGGAGAATTGATGCCTTTGAGCTGTGGTGCTGGAGAAAAGTATTGAGTGTACCATGGACTGCTAGGAAAACAAACAGATTCATCCTGGAAAGGGTTTAAACTGGGCTGCTCCTTGGAGGCAAGGATTCTGAGGCTTCGTCTGACATACTTTGGACATGTTGTAAGGAGGGACCGGTTCTTGTAGAGGGACATCATAAGTGAGAGGGTGGAGACACAGCACAGGAGGGGAAGGACCCTCCATGAGGTAGATTGATTCGGTGACTGAGGTAATCAGGATGGGTGTGTTGGAGACAGTGTGAATGGCACAGGATAGAGCAGTGTTTAGGGCTGTTGTATGGTCACTATGAGTCGTAAGTTGCTTGACAGTACACAACAACATATACATATAGACTTGTATAGTCTTTGTAATAAAATTTCATAATTATGGTATCTGAAAGATAGAAAAAATAATGATAAAATCTTATCATTAATGTTTCTGTTGATTGTCATCGAGCTGAGCACGACTTATAGTGACCCTATGAGCAAAAGGCCTGAAATTTTCTATAACTATTGTCATTTTTCAAAGTTCATTGAATTTCCAGAGGCATTATATAACCTGAAAATGGTTTTTAAAATAATTCTTTACATCAAATAAATTTTCTAAATAAAGTTTTAAAATAATGCAGTAATGTCAAATGACCATGATATATTATTGTTTAGAATAGGAAATAACACTGAATCAAAATTTCACCTTTATGGTATATTCACACAATGGGATACTATGCAGCATTGAAAAACAAGGAACTTATGAAATATTATGCATAATGGATGACCCTGGAGGACATTATGCTGAGTTAAACATCTCAGTAACAAAAGGATAAATATTGCATAGGACCACTGTTGTAAAATAGGACTGACATCGGGGTTGAGGGCAGTCAGAAAAGGAGGGGAGAAATGAGGTATATTGCATTGCAACAGATAAGGGAGAAGACTATTTAAAAGGAATATATGAATGGGTATTCTTGTCATTACAGAAGTCCAAAATGAAGGCTGCATAGTGAAGTGGACTTTCGGGGAAGGGATTGCATAACAATGAAAGAGTTTTCTTTCTTTTCAAGGAGAAGAGTGAATTGGGCGTGGGGGTGGCGGTAGGGAGAAAAGTACAACAATGAATGACTGGAAACCCTATGTCTCTGTAAACTTTCATTAAAATTAATTAGAAAAAAATTTTTAAGTGGTACATTCATTAGGTTGATGAAGGCTTGTTATTCAGAAGGGAATGACTAATCCTAATTCTTACTCTGTCTTCGTCTGGAAGCTCCCCTGATACCTGGCCATTGTAGTTCCTTGGAAAGGGACATCATGATTTGAAAGGTAGAGGATCAGTGAAAGAAAGACCTTCAAGAAAATGAATTGACCCAGTGACTTCTGCAATGGGTTCAAACAAGTCAGAGACAATAGAGATGGCACATTGAGGGCCGGGTTTCAGGTTCAGAATTCATGGGACCCCATGGCAACAACTTAGAAGCAGGGGTGGCATCCGCTTCCTAAACAATATGCTTCTGGAAGCTCTATGAACTTTGATAAATGCTGATAATTGCAGAGGAGCTTCAGGCCTTTTGTTCACAGGGTCACTATGAGTCATGCTCAACTCAAGGAAATCAACAATAGTAACAAGGTTTCAAAGCTAGTCAGAATCAAGAATGTTATCAATCAGCTCTTGAAGCAGTCAGCCTTCATTCTTAAATTTACAGGTGACTTAAAAAAATGTATGAGGTCAGTGATATCATTTGATAAAGAGGAGTTCAGAGTAGAATGCCGATGAAACCTTGCACATGTACTTGATTCCTGGCTGTACATCTAAGGAGCTATATGGCTTTGGAAAACATCCCAGAGCCTCACTACGCCTTTCCTCACAATTACCAATTAAATGAGGTGCTGTATGTAAAGTTTTCAGCTTTATATAAGCAAATAATAGTTAAGTGATAAATGCATGTTTACCATTATTATGATAATCTTACTGTGGGAAATAGTTATTCTAGAATTTCTCTTTCTTATTGCTGTTGAGGTGGAACTGACTCATAGTTGACATTCCAGTGGGTACTGAGAGGCTGTAATTGCATGGAAGGAGACTGGCCATCTTGTGTACCAGGGAAGGCGTGTTTCTTTTACTTTGAAAGAGAGGAGTGAACTGGGTGGGGGACAGGGGGGCTGGAGGGAGAGAAGTGCAGCAATGAATGAATGGAAATCCAAAATCTCTGTAAATGCTCATTAAAATTATTTTTAAAAAATTTAAAAAAGAGAGACTGCAGTGCAGTGCAATGCAGTGCTGTGCAGTGCAAGCATAAGTTTTATATGCACTAGGAAACGAAACAAAACAAATAAAGTGACTCATTTCCTAGCAAAAAAATTAAAAAAAGATATATTCAGAGGCTCTGTACCAGTCAACAATGAAACGTTTTAGGAAGTAACATATGATTAAAAACCAGTCAAAAAATAAGGCCCCAGAGAGGAATTGATGGTATACCAACTAACATGTTTTAATAACCAGATGCAAGCATGGATGTACTCACTAATGTATTCAAGACATCTAGAAGACAGCTAGCCACCTGGCCAACTGACTGGAAGAGAGCCATATTTATTGCTATTCCAAAACAAAAGATGATAAAAACAGTATGTAAAAATTATGAACAAAATCACATGCGAGTAAAATTGTGCTGAAAATTCTGTAAAATTAGTTTGTATAATTTATTAACAAAGAATTGTTAGATATCAAACTAGATTTAGAAGAGTCTGAGGAATGATAAATATAACTGTTAATGTTAGACGTTCTCTTGGCTGAAAACAGAGAATATTAGAAAGATGTTAACTGTGTATTATCCATTTTAAAAGGCATTTGTTTGAGTGGATCATAATACTGGTTTACATTGAAAAGAACAGGGATCCTGTAACATTTAATTGTCCTCATGTGCAATCTATATCTAGCCCAAAAGTTGCTGTCCTAACAGAACAAGGGACATTGCATAGTTGTTCTGACATACAACTTAGAGTCGTATCCTTTCTGTATACCCATTCAATCTGTATAGTGAGTAAATCATTCAAGAAGCTAGACTGTAAGAAGACTGCACCATTGGGGTTGTTGTTGTTGTTGTTCTTATGTGCCATCGAGTCGTTTCCGACTCATAGCGACCCTATGCACAACACCTCTAAACCCTGCTCTATCGTGCACCAACCGCACCACCTCTGACACACCCATCCTGATTACCCCAGTCACCGAATCAATCCATCGCCCCATTGGGGTAGGCGGAGAATTTCAACAACATACATTAAGAAGACCATACAATCTTGCTTACTGAAAATGAAGATAACTTGAAGCACTTTCAGTAGATGATTAAAGACTCAGCTTTCAATCTGAAATATACGTCAGCATCAAGAAAAATAAAAATCCACATCATTGGACCAATAGGCAACACCATGATAGATGGAGAAAAGATTCAAGTTATAATAGATATGATTTTACTTGGATCCACAATCAACATCCAATGTAAAGCAGTTAACAAATCAGAAAGGAGAAAAAAATCAAAAGATGTATTGTATCAGGAAAATATGCTGTCGAAAACCTTTCCAAAATGCTAAAGGACAAGGATGTCAGTTAAAAGATTAATATGCACTTGATGCAAGTCATAGTATTTTCGATATTCCTATCTAGAAGACCCTCTATGAGGTGGATTGATACAGTGACTGGGGTAATCGGGATGGGTGTGTCAGAGGCCATGCGATTGGCACAGGATAGAGCAGGGTTTAGGGCTGTTGTACATAGGGTCGCTATGAGTCGCAAATGACTCGATGGCACATAACAACAACAACAACAACATCTGGAAGTTGGACAATGAATAAGGATGACAGAAGAATTGATGCCTTTGAATTACGGTATTGGTACTGGTGATGATTATTGAATATTCCATGGACTGTGAAAAGAACAAACAAGTCTGTCTTTTCTTAGAGGAACTACAATCAGGGTCCCCCTTGAAGGCATGCGTGGATGGAGAAACATCATCTCATATACTTGGGATTTATTATCAGAAGGAGGATGCTCTTAGAAAAGAATATCATACTGGGGATGGTGGAGAGTCAGAGAAACAGAGGAAAACTCCCAACAAGATGGATTCACACAATAACAATTAGTTCAATTATTTCAGAGATGGAAAGATGGCCCAGGATAGGACAAGGTTCAGATCTCTTGTTCATGAGTTACTATGAGTGATGGTTGACTCAACAAGCACCTAACAAAACCATCCAAACATGTATTGACTCAAACCTGTAGTCACTCTTCCTCGTGGTGGCAATTTTGTCTCCAGCATCTCACATGAGTGCATTTGGGAGTGGGTAAGTGCCCTTGTCTCTTATCAGTGTGTTCTGACAATTCTTCTCACTTTCCTTCCCAAAATAATTAGCTTTAAATATCATATCTGAATATTCCAGTCATCTACCAATTCATTCTCTTTCTTCAAAGAAGTTTCAGAATTACATTTTAAGACATACACTTGTATACACATACCTACAATTGTCTTAATTTTATACCTGAAAATAAAATGGTCAGCAAATTTTTATCTGTAGTAGAGGTTGAAACAGTTTTCTTTTTCCACATTTCACATTACATGAGCCTATTAAATCTTTTCGTGTTCGTTAGCAAAATTTTCTAGCCATTTTGTTACACAAGTTCACAAAAACATGGGAAAAATGATTACTCATAACTTTTACTTTTTTAAAAAATGGAAAATTAACATCTAACCAAATACCTACTAAGAGTCATCTATAAATCAGATGAGGTGAGATTTGAAGTGCTTTATTATGTAGTTAGAAAAAGCACAGAGTTGTGTGAGAAGAGTTTCCATTTCACTTAAAGTCTTTATGCTTTAAATACTAACAAGGTTTGAAACAAAACAAGAGTTTTCCATGCTCCCAGATTTCAGATTTTTTTTTTGCTAGTATCTAGTATAGTGCTACATTACTCCATAGGTGCTCAATAAAAAGTAATTGAATTGAAAAGAATTTTATAGCTTCTTCTTGGAAAATAGCTATTTGTTGCAGACCATGAAATGCTATTCTCTGGACAGGATAGATTTCCTGCTTCCTTCTTCTCCTATTTTGGTCACTCGGTGGAGAAGAAATTAAGTAGTTATGCAACAGTAGTTTGCCCAAATTCAGGGATCCTCCAGCTACCAGCAGGAGTGAGAAGTACCTTTGCTTATGTTAAAGAAGTACCTTTGCTTAAAGTTAAAGAAATGAATTCAGAAGCCATTTTATTGACACTCTTGAAATGAGAAAAACTTCATTGAATTTTCTGGGAACTCGTAATTCTAATGACCATTAACCAAAGGAGAATTCAACTACCATATATTTGAGAAGAACTAAAGAGTAAAAGGAATGTTTATTTCCCAGTAAGTTGCATGGTGGTGGTGGTGGTGTGTGTCATCAAGTCAAGTCAGAACCACCTCATAGTCGACCGTTCAGTGGGTTTTTAGAGGCAGTAAGTCATAAAAGAGGAGATAACCCACCTTTGTCTTGCAGAAAAGCTGATAAATTCAAAGAACATGTCTTTGAGGTGGCAGTGCAATTCTTCCTCACTAAGTCACCAGAGCTTCCTGGTTTAAACTAAAGATGGCTTATTTAACTGCAAAAGTAACTAAGGCAAAGTAATCTACCAGTTGTTAATGGGATATTTTCCAGATTTTTAAATTCTGAACATCTTTTCTTCAAATAGAAATAATTAAAATATGAGGAGATATGCCTTAAAAAGAAAAAAAAAAAAGACTGTGGAATTTAGTGCCACAACTCCCAAATAAGCAATGAGCCAAATTAGAAGTAATCTTGTGTGATTCCCTTAACAAGGAAACACAGGAGTCTGTCTTTCAACCTCCCTTGCATTTAAATTGCAACCATGTGGGTTATGAATGCAATGACCTCTATCCATTTATCTTTTCCAACTGTAGCACAGAAGAGTTATCCAAGCTCCTAATGGAACCTTGACAGCATGTGTTTAAGACGCTATGCTATGGTGATAAACTGAATCGTTCAGTCATCATTTAGAATAGAGCTGTTCTAGGAAGTTCATAGGGAGCTCTGGTGAAGTAGTCTGTAGGGAGGTACACTGCTAACCCAAAGGTCAAATTTCCCTGGCAGTTCAAATTCACCAGAGGCTCTGTTGGGGGAAAGATCTCCTTCTGTGTAACTTACAGCCTTAGAAACCCAGTGGAAAGTCAGCTACAAGATGGCAATGAGAAATAGAGTGTGTGCTAATAGACCATACATGCAGGAGAAGGGGAAGGAGAAAGCATCGATGAGATAAGCCCAAGAGAGTTTGAGCCTTCTTTGTTACTGCAAGTTAGCCTCTCCTACCTTGGTAAACGCAAATTGTTAATAAACAGTGAGTTCTACCGCAAGAACATGAAAACAGTCCAAATGTCCAACCAGAACCGAGTGAATTGAGAAAGTGTGGTACATTCACATATAGAATTCCACATAGCTCTCAGGAGCAATTATTTTGAAAAATTCTACATAACTTGAGAAAGACTGGAGAATGTTAAGCTGAGTGAACTAACTCAATCTCACAAGGACTTGAATAAGACCATTATTGTAAGGATAACTAGTGAAACATGAACAGGAGTCCAAGAGAAAGTGGTGGGCGTAGAGGGATAAAATTGGACGGGGGGATATCACAGAGTCACACAGTTCAGTGGGTGGAAGGATGTTGTTGTTGTGTGCTGTCAAGTCGTTTGCGACTCATAACGACCCTATGTACAACAGCCCTAAACCCTGCCAATCGCACTGCCTCTGACACACTCATCCGGTTTACCCCAGTCACTGAATCAATGCACCTCATAGAGTGTCTTCCCCTCCTGTGCTGTCCCTCCACCCTCCCAAGCATGATGTCCCTCTCCAAGGACCCGTCTCGCCTTACAACATGTCCAAAGTGTGTCAGACGAAGCCCCAGAATCCTTGACTCAAGGAGTAGCCTGGTTTAACCCTCTCCAGGAGGAATATGTTTGTTTTCTTGGCAGTCCAGGGTACATTCAATACTCTTCTCCAGCATCACAGCTCAAAGGCATCAATTCTCCTTCTATCCTCCCTAGTCATTGTCCAACTCTCTGATGCATAACAAGTGATTGCAAAGACCATGGCCTGTATCAGGCGCACCTTACTCTCCAGAGAGATACTGTTGCTCTTGAGTACTTTAGAGATGTCCCTAACAGCAGACTTTCCTATCGCAATACATTTTCTTATTTCCTGGCTGCTGGTGCCAAGAGTGTTGACCGTGGAGCCGAGCAAACTGAAACTGTGAACAATCTCAATCTCTTCGCCATCCATCCTGATGCTGCCAATTGGTTCAGTGGTGAGAATCTTTGTCTTCTTGACATTGAGCCTCAGTCCATACTGAAGGCTGCAGTCCTTGACCCTCTGCAGCAGGTGCTTCAGGTCCTCCTCAGTTTCAGCAAGCAGGGTTGTGTCATCTGCATAATGCAGATTGTTAATAGATCTTCCACCAATCTGACGCCACACTTCTCCTCATAGAGCCCAGCCTCTTGGAAGGATAGGGTAAAGGAAAAGGGAAATATCTGTTTTGATGAAACATGATCTATGGGAATGATTGTATAAAACACAGAGTCAATGAAGGAAAGTGTGAAACACAATGTATTCAAATTCTGTACGCAAACTAATATAATTGTCTAAAAATCTGAGTACTATAATAAAATAAAACTTGAAGTATATGTTGTTGGTGTTAGGTATCATCAAGTTAGCACTGGCTCAGTGAATTTAGGTACAACAGAAAAACCCATTACCCAATCCCACACCATATTTAACCAAAACAAAACAAATAACAATAAAAAAGACCCAATTTTCCTAGCTGCACTGGACTTCTTTGAAGTAACAATGAAAATAGTGAGGAAATGGTCACTAAAAAAGGCAATAATCAGAGTGCTGCTTTTGTTACTTACTTTCAAGTCAGAATGGACTCAGAGCTGTACCTGCAGAGGATTTTCAGAGGCTATAAATCACACCAGAGGAGATTGTCCATCTTTCTCCCACGGAGTGGCTCATTTCCTTTGTGTTGACAGCACAATTCCTTACCACTGGACCATCAGAGATTAAAATCGGTCCTACTATAGTTGAACAACAGAGTGTCATAAACTTCGACATTGTAGTATGTAAAATAGTTGAAATAGTCATAACCTTCTCTTCAACTTCAACCACTTTTAAATGTGTTCAGCGCAATTTTCTGGATACATATCCTTTACCCTGAAATTGTATAATCTTGACCTTCTTAAAAACAGAAGATACTAAGTCCTGCCATACAGGCCTTGCTTTTGATTTTGTTTTTTCTTTTTTGGGGTTTTTTTTCCCCCAAAAGCTTTTTACTACCAACTATGGAGTTCTGGTGGCCTAGCAGCTAGAAGGTGCACTGCAATATCAAAGGCACACAATTCAGCATAGTGGAGTGGATTTGAGGGGAGGGATTGAATAGCAATAAAAGAATTTTTTCTTTTACTTTTCAAAAACAAAAGCAAATTGGGGGAGAGGGGTGGGAAGAGAGAAAAGTGCAACAATGAATGAATGGAAATCCAAAGTCTCTGTAAACTTTCATTTTAAAAAAAAGAAAGAGAGAGAGAAAAAGAAAGACACAGGAAGGCTAGAGTAAAAAAAAAATCCACCAGCTGCTTCATGGGAAAAGGATGGGTAATCTCCTACTGAACTGCCTCTAAAAACCAGCCAGAGAGAGTGTCAGCTATTGGTTGGTTCTGACTCAACGTTACACAACAACAACAACTACCAAGTATTTATTTCCAGTTAACAAGAGAAATATGGAAAACCTTATAAAGGAGCAAACTCCCCCTCCCCATACATATATGAATATGTATTCTAGACACTGTATGAACAGGTTAATATGTTCACGGATTTTTCTTGCTATGAATGAGAAAAGTAGACATCGCTGAATAAGAAAACCAGATTAACTCCTAAAGTTGCAGATTAAGAGCAGGTGTAAAAAGGCTTTGATCTCTGTGATAAATGCCACCAGGTGGCAGGAAGCTTCTCATTCAGTGGCATTTCAAGTGATTTGGTTTCTGCCAGAAAATAACAGGTGTTACAACCCAAATGTATCCTTCAGTGTCTGAAAAATACCCGTATCCACCTAATTTCCACTTCCTTGGAAACCTGCATGAAATCAGAAGGTGAACATTAGAATTAGTTGCAGACATACAGGAAGTGTAAAGTTACCCACTGCCAGTTGAGTTGATTACAACTCAAAGAAACTTCACTTAGGTTTCTTGTGCTGTAAATCATTTTAGGAAATTGTCCATGTTTCTCCTGTGGAAAATTGGTGGATTCAAACCACAGACCTTACAGTTAGCGGTGCAAATCATAAGGAATTATGCCACCAGAGCTAAAACTATTCTTTTTATTTTTTTTGTTTTATATTGGCTTGCATACAGAATTTGTATCAATGTGTATCATCCATATACATTGTCTTTCACCCATTCCTTAGTTCACATTGTGTTCCAAATGATCACAATATACATAGTGTTTTATAAAATTAATCACTATTGATGTATGCCAACTATCATACCATCTTTTCAGGTAGCCGTTGAATCCTAACTGCTTCACCCACCCCGACCCCTCCCACTTAACTCTGTTATACTAGTGATCTCCCCTCCTCCCTACCCTCTGCTAACTTGTCCCCTTCCCCTTTTGGATGTTTATACACTATTATTGTAAAAAATAGAGGGATAACTAGTATGATGTGTGTTATAGTTCAACACAGAGTTTCTAATGTAAAGCTAGATGCCTCAATATGTCAGCCATTGTTGTGATGTGCCATAGAGTGGACTATGACTCATAAAGACCCAATGAACAATGGATCTGAACCCTGTCCTGTGTCATCCTCATCACCTCTGACATACTCAAGCTCATTGCTGTTGTCACCATGTTAAATCCATCTCATTGAAGGTCTTCCTCTCTGTCACTGACTCTCTACCTTTCCAAGCATAACATCCTTGTCTAAGGAATACCCCCTCCTAACAACATGCCCGAAGTATGCGAGAAGTTTCGTCATCCTTGCCTCCAAGGAGTACTCAAGATGCCCTTTATATAGTGATTCTCAAATATCTATGTGTCAATTGTCTGTGTGTCTGTATGTTTCTGTGTGTGTTTTAATTATATATTTATAATCTCCAGGCAGGAGATTTCTACTCAAATTGATCCTCTATCAGGTTTATGAGGCTGTAAATCTTTGCAGGAGAACATTACCTTTCTCTCAAGGAGCAGCTGGTGGATTCAATTAACTGAACTTTTGGTTAGCAATGTGATGTGCTACTCACTACACCACTAGAATTGCTTCTATGTGTATATACACATACACATGAAAGTCATTGAGTGATACAAACAGTTATGTCTTCAGTTATATATCAAAAGATTGGTGGTTGAAGCCCATCTAGAGATGTATAGGAAGAAAATGCTGGCAATCTGCTTCTGAGAAATCACAGCCTTGAGAATCTTACAGGGTAGAGTTCTTATCTGCACACATGCGTCAGTATCGATTCAGCAACAGTTAGTGTAAAGTTACACACAGACACACGCATATGTGTGTATGCATAATATATATTTTGCACATCCATGTTTATATATTATTTTATATGTGTATATATAAAAATATATGCAAATACGTAGTTAAATTGAATTTTATTTTATGGGTTCACACAGCTAAATGAGTCACAAATTCTCCTTTATATTTTCCTCGTCTAATTCATCTTCAGACAACTCTCAAACATGTTTCTATGGTACAGTTCCTAGAATTCACATAAATAGGAAATACGGCTTTCTTTCTGTGTTTTTGCATGTGTTCTGTGTTTCTCTCTCAATAAAGGAAAATAACAAATGTTCCTGCCATCAAATTCTATCTTAATTAATAAAGATTTTTTTTAAATATCATAACTTCTTAGGCCAAGATCAAAACCTTGCCAACAGTTGCCCCCTAGATCTTTCCTGCCAAACAATCTTAGATAAACTCTTCCTTACTGAGTCACAGACATTCTTCATATCTTTCTCCCCTCTCCCCATGTGTTGCAGACACCCCAACTGAGCATCTTGCTCTCTGCTGATCAGAGTACTGGCCCTAATGTAAAGACATGTTCCCTGAGACTGCTCTAAGGGTTAGTCTGACCCGGTCATCACAACCAGGACTGTGTTGGACTCAACTCGCAATGATCCTTTCAGGCTGGTGCTTATAATATTTGAAGCCAGTTGATGCTACATTCAGGAATTTTGGTCCCACTTGGCATGACACTTGATGGGCTATGAATACCTTGCTGGGAATATTTCTACTCTGGAAATCAGAGGGGTTTTTAAATTTTTTTTTTCTTTTGAAGGGAAGAAAGAACTATTAAGTTAGCAATCCTTTGTAACTGTGGCGCTGGAGAAGAGTATTGGATATACTGTGGATTGCTAGGAGAATAAACAGGTGAAACCAGGCTACTCCTTGGAGACAAGGATTCTGAAGGTCCATCTGACACATTTTGATTATGTTGCAATGAGGGACCAGTCCTTGGAGAGGGGCATAATGACATCACGCTTGGGAGGGTGGAGGGATAATGCAAGAGAAGAAGACCCTTGATGAGATGATTGACTCAGTGACTGGGGTAATGAGGGATACGTGTGTCAGAGACAATAAGATTGTCTCAGAATAGAACAGTGTTCAATGTTCATAGGGTTGGTATGAGTCACAGGCAACTCAACAGCACCTAACAACAACAGCAACAACAACAATATTAGAGTAAACCGGTTCTCTCAAAAGAAAAGAAAATTAAAGGACTTGATTCGTCATATTTCTTTTTTTTCTTCCAGTCTAAGGACTTCTGAAAGCATAGTTTGCAGATATCTGTCATATTAACTCCAAAGCAATGCCTTTCTGGCAATTCAAATCCTCCAGTTGCTCAGCGGGAGAAAGATAGACAATCTCCTTCCCTTTGACCTCGAAAACCCCCTGGAGGGTGAGCTGTGAGTTCGCTTATTTTTAGTTCTTCCTACCTGTGGTGTGGCTGAGTTCTTCCTATCTGTGTCCGAAATAGAATTTCAAGTCAGATTACCTGGGTGCAAACATGTGTTTCATATGGGACAATGAGAAGTAACTTAAACCCCCTAAGCTTTTTCATTTAAAAGGTAATACTTAATTCCCATATGAGGTGTAGCGTAGATTAACAGAGATGATGCATACAAGTATTTTAAGATATACTAATCAGCATGTGTTAATTGTGGCTGATGACATTATTAGTATCATTTTCTAATTATTTTAAATATTTTTGGCAAAATAGGTTTTAGACCCACTCCATTACTGCTTCCAAGAGAATCCACACTGTGTCATTAAATGATTATAAAAATAATAATTTATATGCCATCTAGTGATATATAAATCTAGTATCATGGAATCAATTAATGAACCAAATTAAGTGATCAATTTTGGGGAAGCAAATGATATTCATATGTGGTGAAAACCACATATCTCACCACTTTCTTCCATAGCAGTAATAGACCTTGAATATAAGATGAATAGATGTTATTCCACCATACGCTTTTGTTCTAACAACCATAGCAGTAATTTTTTAAAAGGCTTTCACACAGAACTCCACTCTAAGCTGAAGTATTAACATGCAATCATTCATTTGTTCACTGAAACATTAGGCATATTAGAGAATTTCACAGAAATGAAAGGTAGCAATAAATACTATCCTGCTATTAAACAGCATCAACAAAAACAAGTAAAACTGATTAAGCCTTCACAGTGTGTCAGACACAATGTTAGGTACTTCATAATATAAGTTAGAAACAGTATCTTTATTTTGCAAATAATAAAATTGAGACATGCTGAGACTAAATAACTTTTAAAGGTCATAAAACTAGCAAAAAATGAAAGTAGAATTCTAACCAGGAATCACACCCTAATTTACACACTCACCTAGAATAATCTCAAACTACCAACTCATTTTGTGTCCAGGAATTGTGACCAGTCCTAAAATAAAGAGTAGCTTTCTTTTAAACATACCACTGAAATAGATATGCAGTCTATGAAATATACAGTATATACTTGTACACCATTTAAAATTGCTATGGTTTTTGTTAGCTACTGGCAAGTGTTTTTAAACTTTCAGTATTTTTTATTGGTCACCTTACTATAATTCACATACATTGTGTTTCATTCATGTGTTGTTATGTCCATTGAGTTACCTGCAACTCATAGAGACCCTGTTTACAAGATCTCTGAACCCTGCCCTATCTGAGCCAGACTCATTGACTCTGACATACCTACCCGCAATCCACCTCCTTCAAGGTCTTCCTCTCCTGCACTGTCTCTCCATCTTTGTACAATCTTCCTTCCATTTACATTGTGTTTCATACAATCATTCATATACATTGTGTTTTATAATATGAATCACCATTGATCTATGATTACTATGACCTCATCTTTTCAGGTCCTTATTGGATCTTTCCTATTCTTGCTAGTCTATATTCATGCTATCTTCTCCTATATAAACTATAGTTTTTGAAAGTCCACTAGAGAGGCAGCTATAATTCCAGTTCTACACTACATAACAACCACCTTAGTATTTATAAGATAATTATTATTTAACCCTAAACTATAAAAGAAATCTAAAAAGCATCTGGACCAGACAATCTGAGAAAAACACCCACATTGTCTCAGCTCAAGCACAATCTTCATGATGCTGCTCCTTCTGCTCTTCAATATATTTTTATTGGCTCTAGTCACACTGCACAAGGAACCCAGAATTTGTTACTTCAACAAGATAGACATAAAAGCATAAAGATACGGGCCACTTGAAATGTGGTTAGTGGTTTTTGTTGTTAAGTGCCATCAAGTCGTAGGCAACTCATAGAGACCCTATGAATGAAAGACCTGAACACTTGTGTGTGCGTGTGTGTGTGTGTGTGTGTGTGTGTGTGTGTTTTGTTTTTTTAGACCTGAACACTTTTATAACTTAAGTCCTTTCTCCAGGTTCATAGGGTTTCTGAAGGCAAGCTCTTTTGGAAGTGGATGCCACTCCTGCATTCAAGCTTGTTTTAATCATGGAGCTCCACCAAACACTGTCCACCATGGGTGACCATTTTATCACATTTGACACATCAGTGTCGCAGTGTTCAGCATCACAGCAACCACGAGTTACCTCTGTACAGCAAGTGGACAAACCAGGGCTATACGACCTAGAAGAATGTTTGAACAAAAACAGTTAAAAACAGGTCCGAGGGCACTACCAAATTTAAGAACTTGACCATGGTTCAAACTCCAAGAGCTCCTTCATTCCAAATTTCTCTGTAATTATGTATTCTTATTGGCTTTCACCACCCAAAAGTGCCCATCTGGGAGCATTCCGCTGCTTTTTCAATCTCCTCTCATTCTGATGACACATGTTTCTTCATAGAGTCTTACTTCTTTAGTGATTTGTCTACCATATAGACTGAGTACCCATGATGGAAGGATACATATATAAACAAAAAATAAGCAAAGGACTTAAGCCTTTCAATAACTATCATCACTTCACCAAATTTTTAGACTTTCCATAGGCATGTGCTTTAGGAAGTGGATGCCAGTCCTGCTTCCATACCTGAATCAAACCTGGGAGCTCCAACAAAAGCTGCCCATGATGGGTAGCCAGTTATGGTGTTTGACACGCCTGTGGCCCAGTTGTCCATCATGGCAGCAAACCTATGTTATTTCAGTAAAACAAATAGAGAAAAAAATTGAAAGGAAAAAAAAAACCCCACCACACAATCCACACAGATCCTCAACCAAAATAAGACATCATCATACAGAGTCTACCACTTCACCCAACTCCAAAATGGAGACAAGGGCCAGGCTTTATATGTTACTGTTGTTGTCTTTAAGTGTCATCAAATGGTGACCTTATAAACAAAAGACCCTAACCCTGTTCTATAAAAATAATCCTCTCTCTAAGTTCATAGAGTTTCCACAGGCATGTTTAGGAAGTGGATGCCACTCTTGCTTCCAAGCCTGTCTTAATCTGTGAACTCTACCAGACATTGCCGACCACGCATAACCATTGGAGTAATTGATGCACCACGAGCACACCATTTAGTATCACAGGAAATCCCAAGTCACCTAAATACAACAAAATGACAGAAAAAAGCCTTACCACACAGGACATGTTCATTAGCAATACAATTAAACCAAATGACTTGTTTTTTAAAAAAACCTTCAGCTTTTACCCCAGTCTCTCATTGGCCCCAAGGAGAGGTTCCCAGCCCACTCTCACCACTGACTGAGAGACCAGAATCATCTTCCATGTGGCTAGTTAATTAAGGAATTAAATTTGTTTTACTTCACGTAACCTATATAAAAATAAAAATAAAAACAGCTGCATGTGACTTAGAGCAACTATGTCAGTCTGGAGACTAATGTGCTCCTGACACAAGCCATGGTCTTTGCAATCACTTGCTATGCATCAGAGAGGCTGGATAATGACTAGGGATGATAGAAGGAGAGTTGATGCCTTTGAACTGTGATGCTGGAGAAGAGTATTGTATATACCGTGAACTGCTAGGAGAACAAACATGTTCATTCTGGAGAGGGTGAGGCCAGGCTGCTCCTTGAAGACAAAGATTCTGAAGCTTCATCTGACATACTTTGGACATGTTGCATGGAGGGAAGAGTCCTTGGAAAGAGACATCATACTTTGGAGGTATAGCGTAGGAAAGGAAGACCCTCGATGAGATGGGTTGATGAGGATGGGTGTGTCAGACACAATAAGATTGGCAAGGGATAGAGCAGAATTTAGGGCTGTTTTACACAGGGTCATTATGAGTCACAGGTGACTCGACAGCACATAATAATAACAACAACAACATGCAACTAGGATTTACTTCATTGAAAAGCACCATCCTGGATGGTAAGATAGCTCTGTGCTAGTAATATTTACTAGTATCTCTAATATCAAAGCACAGTCTACAATCATCCCAACAAAATACTTTGAAGTAAGATTAAGGAAAAGTATGTTCGACGGCACATAACAACAACAACAACATGTAAACATTTGAACAAAATTCGTTGTATTCTTTTCTGGAGATGAACTACTATCGTTGGATAGATAACTTTTATTGACTTGAATTATTTAACCAAAATAAATCATCACTTTAAAACTAAATAATTTAAACCTATGTAAGATTTCCTTAAAGGCTATCTATCTATAGCCACACCTAATTGCCATATCTACCTCACCATAAACAAGAAACAGGAAGTTTCTTGCTTATGACAATACATTACAGTGATTGTAAATTAATCGTGGAGTTATATGATTTGATGGATGTGGATAATTGGAAGAATTTGGTGTGGAAAAACATTGCATGCGAATTTTGTAAATAAACTAATATAATATTTGGAAAAAAAAGCCTTAATGCAAGTCAGTACCCTACCAATTCCGTTGCATAAATAAGCTGGAGGAATTGGAGAGAAATTAGAAACTACAGTGAGAAATGGCAAAATCAGAGGTAAAAGTAAATAAAGCAGGAGTATCAGCAATGGTGGGCATACCACAATGAATGTATTAATTCCAGCTCTTCATGAGTAATATAAATTGCAAACCTCTAATCAACTTGGAGTTTATTAAGCACTATGATCACTATCTGTGTCTGCATATCATCATTGTTCTGAGCTACTGCTTCAGGATATTGCTGTCTATGCTCCTGCCTTTCCTAAAGAACAAATTCAATTGGAAAGTCAGGCTGGAATTAAGTGGAAAGTCAGTGTCATCTTTACTGAGAGGAGATGCTGGCCAGCAGGCCTCCTGCAGAACCACTAAGCACTCTAAACAAATTGAAACACTGAAAAACCACGAGGCCAGGATGGTTTGGATTTTTGTACAACTCAAAAGGTGGGAGAGGCTAGGTGGCCAATCAAGTAGTAGGATTCCACTTATTCCTTTATTAGGAACCTAAGGAGTACGCAACTCTTGTCCCTCCAATGCCGTCTGCAGTCTGATTCTCTTGGTGTGAAGGATTCTGAAACACCACTTATTATGAGATGGTGTGGCGTGCACTGTGTAGTAAGGACCTCGTGTTCAATTCCTCTGCCCAGTAGACAGCTGTACTTCCTGCTTGGGGAGGTCAGCTCTAAGTCATGAAGGGTGTTTCTGTGCGTGCTCCAAGAACTGATTCTACTTTATCCCAGGCTTTCAGGAAGTTAATCTATAAAGAATAATGTGTTATCTAGAGGAAAGGTTATTTATATTTCAACCACGTCCTTTTGTGCAGGCAGCACGATTGCTTAACTCTAGGCTACCAGAGCTCCTGGAGGAGGATGTGTTTTTAAAAAGGTCTACAAGTGCTGTAGGGAGCTCTGGTGACTTAGTGATAGAGAACTGGACACCAATGCAAGGTATGTGCTTAGAATCTACCAGCTGCTCCTCTGGAGACAGATGGACAATCTCTTCCCATGCAATTTACTACCTTTTAAAATATAAGCACCATAAGATCAAGGCAGCTATGTTGTCCCTAACATTAGAAATAGGAAAACATTAATATCATGGACTGAAAAGTATGATCCCATTAAAGTAAAAAGGACTGGGGTTTCCACTGACCCCAATGGAAAATGGAAGGCACGTTCCACAGCAGTCTCATATGGAATGCAGGTGCTTGTATGTGAAGTAACCACTTTTATTTCAACCTGCACTCTCCCTAATTTCCTGCTTTCAACCAGGGGGTCCCTAGCCTGTTCTGAAGTAACAATACTCTAAACACAAAGTGGTATTTCCAAGTCTCTCCTAAAAGTGGCAGACCCAGAGCCTCCTGCAGGGCTGGTCTCCATTCGCCTACCATTATTCATGGATAGGCAGCTAGGAACCCCTTCTACCATCTGACTCCAGCTGTGTTGGCATAACAAAAAGTCAAATGTGCTGCAACAAGCCCCAACCCTGAATTTATTGTAAAAGCCACCACTTCTATTTCATTTGACTAGTAAACAATCTCACGCTATGGGGATGGTTAATTATAAATAACAGTCTAGCCTCTCTTAATTGAAATCTACATTTATTTAGAATCCTTTCACGAGACTAGAATTAAGAAACAAAAAGCATTAGAAATGAATTAAAATGGACCACATTGTTCAAATAGGAAAATTTCAAAAGCCAAGCATTCAAACATCCCTAAAATGTAACAAAAGAGTTTCTACTTTAGTATTTTTCCTCTGCTGTCCTCAAACTCCATTTCAAGAATTCCTTTATCAGTCCTGAAAAGAAATAGTTATTGGTATTAATTTGACAATAAACTGTACCTCCAGAAATATACATAGTAACTTATGTTATATAGTTCTATTTTAAAATAAATGAAATAATTTATATAAATTCATTATTTTCTGTAAAAATGTAAGTGACTGTGAAACATTGTAGGCAATCTTTTTTAAGCTGTTTTTGCCTCTTTCTCTCTCTCTCTTTCTGTGTGTGTGTGTGTTTTGAAGGAGGGAAGAGGGGAGGGAAAGAGAAAGATAGTATACAAGTTTAAATTGTGTAATGTGTATAATTTCTACATATATATTTCTGACAGGTATAGATACAAGTCTATTTCCATCACTTCAAGTTTAATGAAACCATATTTAGCTTTAATATGCATGATGCATCCTGGCGTTTTCCATCCTATCCGAAGGTGCTTATTAAGAGGCAAGATGGTAAAACTTTGTCTCATATACCTTGAGCATATTTTTAGGAGAAGCCAGCTCCCAGACAAAACATCATGCTCGGAAAGGTGAAGGGTTCGAGAACTAGGGGAAGATCTTTGACAAGATGGGTCGACACAGTGATTGTAACAAAGGGAATTTTGAACATTGTCAGCAGAGTGCAAAGTTTCAACTTCTTGTTCATAGGAACACTATGAATTGTAGTTGACTCAAGGACACATAACAACAACATTCTAACTGAAAAATCTAAGGTTTGTTATTATCATCTGTTGTTGTTGTTATGTACTGTCGAGTTGCTTGCGACTCATAGCAACCCTATGTACAACAGCCCTAATGCTTGCTCTGTCCTGTGCCAATTTCACTGTCTCAATCCACCTCATAGAGGATCTTCCCATCCTGTGCTGTTCCTCCACCCTCCCAAGCATTACGTCCCTCTCCAAAGACAAGTCCCTCCTTGCAACATGTTCAAAGTATGTCAGATGAAGCCTCAAAATCTTTGGATCCAAGAAACAGCCTAGTTTAACCCTCTCCAGGATGAACCTGTTCATTTTCTTAGCAGTCCATGGTACATTCACTACTCTTCTCCAGCACCACAGCTCAAACGCATCAATTCTCCTTCGATCCTCCCTAGTCATTGTCCAACTCGCTGATGCATAACAAGTGATTACAAAGACCATGGCCTGTATCAGGCACACATTAGTCTCCAGAGCGACACCGTTGCTCTTCAGTACTCTGAAGAGGTTCCTAACAGCAGACTTTCCCATCTCAATATGTCTTTTTAAATTCCTGGCTGCTGGTGCCAAGAATGTTGACTGTGGAGCCAAGCAAATGAAAGCTGTGAAATATCTCAATCCCTTCACCATCCATCCTGATGCTGCCAATTGGTCCAGTGGTGAGAATCTTTGTCTTCTTGATATTGAGCCTTCATCCATATTGAAGGCTACCTTGACCTTCTGCAGCAAGCATTTCAGGTTCTCCTCAGCTTCAGCAAGCAGGGTTGTGGCATTTCCATAACACAGATTGTTGATGAATCTTTCACCAATCCTGATGTCACACGTCTCCTCATACAGCCCAGCCTCCTGGATAGTCTGTTCTGCATATAGGTTGAAAAAGCATGGAGATAGGACACATCTCAGGCGTACAACCTTCCCAATTTTGAGCCATGCAGTGTTTCCTTCCTCTGTTCTGATGACTGCCTCCTGGTCCAAGTATAGTTTTTGCATTAGCATGATCAAGTGTTCTGGGATTCACATTCTTCTCAGAGTCAGCCACAGTTTATTATGACCTACTTACTCAAAATTAACCAATCCACTTAATATATTGTAAAATCTACTGCTGATACGAGCATGTCAAAGATTAAGAGAGTGGAACAGGACAGTGCATGGTTTAGCTCTGTTGTTCAAAGGATAAATGAAGATCATAATCAACTCAATAGCACCTAACAACATCAACTGGTTTTGAGGCATTTTGTTTTAAAAACAATTTAACAAGGGACAGACAATAATATTTTTTTTCCTTGCTCTTAATGATTTTGCAAATGACTAAAGTAAAAAGAAATTTTGTTAATAATGACAATAATAATGAAAAAGAAGTAAATGTTTCATGAGCCTTTATATGAGGAGAGGTTATAATAAGAGACAGATTATTTCAAGTGTCATGTAAGGCCAGAGAAAAGAGATACCACATTCAGTCAGGCAGGAAGGATTAATGGAGAAGCTGAATTGTGATGGAACGTGGAGGCAGACATACGGGAAAGTAGACATGAGCTTCCAGATGGAGTTCACAGCAAGGGCCACATCACACACTGAATAGGGGAGAAAAGGTGACTCCCAGCCCTGGTGAGTCATCTGTTTGGGATGGAAACAGGGTGTGGAATCTGAAGTTATGGAAAATAATGTTGAGGTGGTGAAGGGACGTTGGTTGTCAGAGTGAATGTCATTTAAATGTTCATTGAGGAACAATCAAACAGTGTCTATCTGTCCATCAATCTATGCTTCCAACAAAAATCTATGAAAGGGCAATGATCAAGAGCCTCTGCCAGCAGGTACAAGACAAAGTGAAATAAGAAGAGAAGAGAAAATGGAATGAGAGAAAAAAGAAACATCTGTCTCTTTACTATTTCCATTCTTGCATGAGGAATAAAATTAGGCCTTTAAGAAAATTAATCTGGCAGGCTCTTTGGATAATAAATTTGAGCTGCAAGTGACTGAAAGCAGGTAAGTCAGTTAGGAAATGGAAAAAATTAATAGTCTAATAGGTTCAAAGGTAAATATGACTACTTCTTCAGAACTGAATGGTTTAGCTCTATGGGTCAAACTTCCTTTGTTCTCCTTCAACTAAGAAATTTTCATGAGGATGGCAGCGAACCTTATTCAAGGCCAGCTCAGCTTTCTTGAGCTGTGTGACACACTTAGAGAACAATCTGCTTGTCCTCTGTCACTCTTTTAATTTATACAGTACAATACATTTACTTCTATCTCTTCCATCTGACAGGTTTCATTTTAATATCATTATAGCATCATTTTTGCCGGTCAGGAGTTCAATCACAGCTGGAGATAACATATTCTGCCTCTTGTCTGTTATTTTTCTCATTTTACTTTTTCTTTTATAGCAGATTTTATTAATACAAAAGGCAAGGTGTGAAATTGTTGTTAAACAGAGATTTTCCTTTCATTCACGTCACCATTACATCAGGCTTCCTTTAGTCAGCCATGCCAAATATTTGTAAATACTACGGATATTACACTAGCCCAGGTTCCTCCAACATTGGGGAAAATGAAACCTTAGTTTTTAGCTGCCTGATTTATGACTGGTGTGATTAATTTTTATGTTTCTCCCTTTTTCCTTTTATCATCTATTCTCCAATTTTTTTCTTTCCTTCTAGAATAAATATCTTTACCCCCTTATTTTTCTTTGGAATATTTATATTTGGCCATAAAAAATGACACTTGGTATCAGAACACCCTCACATATATTTGCCTAATAATTCCTTTTAAACACTCTGGCTGTTGGTAATGCGGGTTTGGGGGCGTTTTTTGTGTTGATTTTTTTTAAGCCAGTGGTACACTTAGACTCAAAATTAGCATCTAAATGAGGATGTTTTAAAACGCATGCCTAGGGGTTGCTGGGTTTCACCTTCCTTATAGTTTGCCATGTTAAATTATGTAAAATAGAAATGGTATTCTAGTATTTAATGAGCTAATGCAGAATCTATTGAGAGGGTCTCTCATCCCCCTCTTTCCCGTACATGACTCACACAGTGCTTTTTAAGGTCGGAGAAATAGCCACAATTTTTACAGCATGTGCCAAAGTGTGGAGGACATTGTTTCTTTCCAATGACTCTATTTCAAAACCAAAGCACTACCAGGAAAATACAAAAATCAATCCAGATTTTTGATAGGACATTTTTACACGGTGTTGTCATGTACAATACAATTCATTAACTAGCTTTTATTTTCTCTTGGAAAAATACATTATTTTCTAGCCACAATTCAATTAGCAATAAATATTTCATTAATTAAATAAAGAAATTATGTAACAGCAGGGGAAAACCACCACCAACCACTTTCTAAGGTATCTAAAGAACAAACAAACAAAAACACCAACTAAGAGAAGTTTTTTAAAAATAATAAATAGTAAAGAAACTGAGACATCTTGAATATTTTCAGAAAAGTAGATGGTTTATTTGGTAGTTTGTTTCCTCCCGAGAAAAGGGAGCTCCATTTGTTTAAGTCCTTAAGGGACAGATGCCACCAAATCACAGAGGATGTGGTACAAAAGAGGGGTGAAGGGCATGACTAGGTGGCTAGATCAATCCATTCTTTCTGTAATTCAAAAACACTACAGAATTGTGAGTGTTTTGTATGGTATAAAAATCAAAATAGGGTCATTTCTATGTGTAATTTAACCAAGATTATTTTTATTACTTCTACTTAAAAAATGCAACCCTCTTAAAAGAAAATGTCATAGAGAAAAATACAAACACCAAAACAAGAGATCTACAAATGTCTTTGAAAACAACCAGCACTAAGTTAATTTTAAAATTTGAATGTTGAGTGTCAAAATTCTGACTATAAAGCATTATGCTAAGTGAACTAATTCAGTACCATAAGGAAAATATTGTATAAGACCATTATTGTAGAAATAGATAACTAGTAAACTGTGTATGAGAATCGAAGGGGGGAGGGGTGAGCAGAGGGGTGAGGGTGGGCAGCAGGGAGGGGGTAATCAGAAAGTCACACAATTTGATGGGTGGAGGGAGGGGTGGATCAAGGAAGTGGGAAAGATCCTATGTGAAAAACATTGCATGTTAAATTAGTAAGTAAACCAGTATAAAATAAAAATTTTATATTAAAACAAAAGCTGTAATCTAAAGTGGTTGTTTTCTTCTTCTATCTCTCCTCTGATTCTTGGGTGGCTTTTATTCCCTCTCACACATTCCTTGCAAATTTTTTTCTGTTCATACCCAGAAACCTATAAAACACTAATTTTACAGGATATATTCCAATTTTCATTTAATGACTCTTTCTGCTCGTTGGAAAGTTAAAATAAGTGATACCATATTCATAAGGAAACTACATTTACCTCTTCTTATTCATTCTTATTTAAATATTTTCCTTTTTGGGTAAAATTAGATTCTTTTCTTTCTATGATAAAATTAGATTCATTTTAAATAAGTAGACCCAAAAAAATATGCAGCAATATCTAAGCAAAAATTATGATTTCCCCTTATACCTATGTCCTTAACTCATTCCTCAGAAGTGACTAGCAATGATATTTTGGTGTGTATTATATGTTCTTGGAAGCATTCTCATGCACACAGATATTTATGCATACTACGATTTTGTTGCTGTATGCTATTGAGTCAATCCCAACTCTGACCCTATAAGTCAGAGACAAAGTGACTCAGAGGGTTTCATAAACTAGACTTGGATGAACAATCAGCACCCTTGGTATCAGCAGTCAGGAAATAAGGAGCTGTGTTGTTTTAGGTGAGGTCACTGTCGGGAATCTCTCCAAAATACTGAAGAGCAATGAGGTCAGTTTGAAGACTAAGGTGAGGTTGATCCAATCCATGTTCTTTTTAATCACTTGCTATGCGTCTGTGACCTGGACAATGACTAGGGATGACAAAAGAAGAATGCATGCCTTTAAGTTATGGTATGGGAGAATAGTACTTAATATTCATCCCATGGACTGCCTAAAAGACAGATATATCTTGGAAAAGGTGAGACAGAGTGCTCCTTGGATGCAAGGATGGCCAAGCTTTCTTTTTCTCTCATACTTGGAACATTTCTTTGGAAAGGGATATTGTGCTTGGAAAGGTAGAGTGTCAGCTAAAAAGAAAAAGACCCCAATGAGATAAATTGACAGAGTGACTATAGCAATGGATTCAAGTGTGTCAGAGATGGTGAGGACAGGATTTAGATCTGTTGTTCATAGGGTTGCTATGAGTCGTACTCAACAGCATCTAGTAACAGCAGCCTGTAAATGTTTACAGGAGGAGATTGTTCATCTTTCTCCTTTGGAACTATTGATGGATTTCAACTATCTGAGACACAAGGCCTTTAGGTTAGCAACTCAACATGATAGGAACTACACCATCACAGATCCTTCTTGTTAGGTGTCAGTAAGTCATCTATGACTCTAGTGCCCCTGTAACCAATGAATCAAAAATCTTGTCCTATCTTGGGCCACCCTCATCATCTCTGATATATCAGAGCCCATGGTAATAGTCACCGTGCCAACTCATCTTTCTGGGTGTTTGTTCTTAGGTAAGTAAATAGCAACTGATGAAGGAATAAGTGAAAGAACAAAATGGATTAATAAATAAATGGGTAACATTTGATGTTTCGTAGCAGCCATAAACATTATTAATGAATTGATACTCTCGTTACAAAATGGAATCTAATTCATTTATACAGTTAGACTTTTTTGATTATGTGAAACACAATGTAAATGAAAGACTATATAAAACACAGTGCATATGAATTAAGCACAATGTAAAGGAATTATTATGTAAAAACCAATAAAAATATATAAAAAATTAAAAACTTTTAGGGGCGCTCTGGTGGCCTAGTGGCAAGAAGCTGTACTGCAATCCCAGAGGTACACAGTTCAAATCCACCCGATGCTCTGCCAGAGAAGGAGGGACAATTTCCTCCTGTACTAGTTAGATCTGATCTGACAGTACATGCACAAAAAATAATAATAAAATAAAATTTAAAAAAATTAAAACTTTTTTATTATGATATGCGTATAAGTTCACAGTGCAAATTGGTTTCCCATTCAACAACTCATATACATTTTATTTCACAGTATTGATTACAGAGAACTAGAAGTTGGTTTTCCAGGTTTGTGTAAAACCATCAGGATAGAAATTACCTCTTCGGGCATGAGTCAAGTAGACACACCTGACTGGGTGGTGACTGGCTCTGTGACTACTGAGGAATAAAGTCTGTTACCAGAAAGAGAAAAATAAAACAGCAAACAGTATAGCGAAAGCATCTTTATCTGAAGTCAAACCCACCAGGGCATTGCAAAAATGTGTAGTCCTACATAAATCACTAATTCCTCTCAGCCTCAGTTTCCACTTTTTAAAATGAGAATAATAGCAGTGCACACATTTTGTTGTCCTTCACTGCTGTACAATGAGTTCCCAACTAGTGCTCACTCCGTTTATAATGGGATGAAATGCTTCTCAGTGCTATAGCGCTCCTATGACAAGCTGAAATTCCATAAGATTTCCATTTGGTGTAGAAGTACCTACTTGTAGCCTGGATATTTTTATAAAATTTGTTCATTTCTATTGATGAGTTGTGACTGTACATGAGGTGTATGAGCTGGAAACTGAATCCTGCACGTGAAAGGGAAGAACTCTGTAACTGAACTATCACTGCCCTTTTTGCCCACCTTTGAGGAATTTTAAAAATTCAGTGGTGCAATCTAACTGGAGTGCTTAGTAGAGTCTCAAAAATAAAATTAAAAATACCACTGTCATCAGGTCAATTCCAAACCATAGCATAGTTGACCCTCTCTTGGATCTCCAAGGCTAAATCTTAATGGACAAGGACTGCCTATTTTTCTCCAAAAGAGTGACTGATGGATTCCAGCCACTGGTGAATTTGAACCAGCCTTTTTTTTAATAGGTAGCACAGCACACAACAGACTGTGCCACCAAAGTTCCTTGTTAGTAGTTTGAAAAATTTACTTACACTTACTGCTATTGAAGTTGGGCCACTCACAGTTGCCTGACTGTTGAGGAGATGGCCTATCCTCCTCAAAGCAGCTGGTCCACCAGTGAGCCATGGCCTCTGAGTCACTAGCACAATTCCCTAGACCAGGCTCCTAGAACAATCACCATTCATTAAAGCTTTGCTATCATTATCATCAACATCAGAGCTAAATAATCTGAGAGATGATTTCTAAATGAAAGCACATTTTTATACAGGAAAAAAAGGAAATGAAGAAAATGGTGAGTAACATTGGGAGCACACCCAAAAAAAGAATATAAGACACAAATATTCAAATACTTCAGATCCTACTAGGGCTTGTGGCACTGTTGTGGTTTTTGTGTGTTGTTGAGTTGGTGCCAATGCACAGCTGACCTTTCAGTGGGTTTTATGAGGCAGTAAATACCACAGGAAAAGATTGCTCATTTTTCTCCCATAACAACATTAGGTATAAATTATTAGGCCCTCACCACTGTGCTCACAATTGCCTCATAGAGAGTTTTCATAAACTCATAGAGAGTTTTGTTTTACAAATAAAGAAACTGAAGCTCAGAATAGCAAATAACTTATTAGAGGCACTTATGATACTGAGCTCCATATGCATAATAGTTTTGAGCAGTGGAGTAGTTGTATTGTAAGATCATTGAAAGTAAGATTCAAAGAAATTGTGTCCCAGTGAGTCTAAAATAAAAGAGCAAATCATGCAATGATTCTGCAAGTCATTCTGTATTTGTCATATTAAAATAATACCAGTCTGTCACCAACTCACTGCTGTCCATCATGTCTGTTCCCACCAAGAATAATCCTCCACTGGGCTGTGGAAGCTGTAAGTACAACAGGAGGAGAATGCTCATCTTTCTCTCAGAGCTACTCGTGGATTACAACACCCCAAATCTCGTAGCCTGCTGACTTGTTACAAACTACGCCACCGGAGCCCACTACCTGTTGCCAAAATCACACACACACAAATTCTTATTTTAAAAAGTGCTTTCGGGGAGAAGGGTGCAACAATGAATGAATGGAATCCCAAAATCTCTGTAGATGTTCATTGAAATGAAAAATAAACAACCTAAATTAAAAAAAAAAAAGTGCTTTCAGTATCTATTGGAATAATAGCAGCTCTATTCTGCTAAAAGGAGTGGCAAACAGTTCAATTCTCCCTGGGTCTGTGAGACAGAAACTCACATCTAACGTGAAATCAATACAGAGAGGCAGTCTGATACTCATGAGCTCTGAGATGCACACTCACAAGAGACTAAGATCAAAAGAACAGAAAGAAGTAAACAGAAGACATGTGTTGATAGAAGTCATGAGTCAGCAACAGCCATAAAGTTCAGAGGAAAGAGAGGAAATCAGAGACAGAGACAAGTGTAAAGACTGTGCCACAACTATGAAGATTAAGTTGGTTTCAAACTGATAAGAGAATTGTCCAAAGTACACTAAATTAGTATTGTAAATTTTTAAACATAAGTTCTCTCTTGCATCTGCCTGTAAGGACAACAAGATAGTTTCTTTTTGTTTATATCCCTATTGATCAGTACAATCCCTATTAATGAGGTAACCCAATAGTGTTTCTGAGAATTGAAACCAGAAAGTTTAATACTCAACCTAATGCACTTTAAATTAGGATGAAACTAAATGCAAAAATATTTTAGCATGTGAAACTACATAAACCAGGATTTTTTAAATAATAAAAGAATATATCAATTACATGTGTCTAAACAGACCATATTTCAAAAATGATAAAGTATTACTTAGAATGACTGTTGTTGTTACGTGTCAAAGAGTTGGGAATCAGAAGTTATAAATTACATGAGAGGAAATTGTATATCATTTCCCCCCCAGATCAGCTGATGGATTCCAACTGCTTGATCTTCGGTTGGTAACACGACTTCGTTGTACTGACTGTTTACATTTATCTGTCCATCATGCTCTCTTATGTTTAGGAGAGCCCATAATGCAAAAGTGGCATCTCTATGAAGGTTCAAATCCAATAGTGATTCCTTCAATGAAAGACGGGCAATCTCTTTCTGTTTGATTTACAACTTCGGAAAGCCCTTTGGAAGGTTAGCTATGAGTTGGGTACAGCTCAAGAGCAATGAGATTTTTACTTACAGTTACTGAAAAGTGAACATAGAATGAATTACAGTGATATATTTAGAGTTCTAGTTTCATAGTTGAGGCAAAGCATAAGAATATGCAACATTTCTCGAAAAATAGTTAGAATAATTTTCCATAAAATTATCTCAAATCTTCATACTATTGCTTGAAAAATAATTGAAGTTCCTTCTTTGGAATACTTAAAACTGGTTTGAACATAAATCTTTAAAAGATACTGCAGAGAAGTGACCTGTCCTATCCTAGGGATGGAAGAGTGGAATTGTTAGTCCTTTCATCTTTACTTAGTCTCTTCAGTAATATATATCCTTTCTGAGAGGGAATTTATCTTCATCCAACAACATGCTGGGGGGAAATTGCAATACCAAACAATATCATAACACAATAATCTAAGTAATTGAATTATTTCATGGATCAACAGGAATGTGCAAATTGTGAAAAAATGTGAATTATAATAACGCATATGACGATATAATTTCAGATAGCTTATTTATTCTTCAAAGTCTTATACATTGGTGCTTATTTTATTTCCCTGAATAAAGAAATGTTTCCTGATTTGTATTAGTTCTTCATTCCTTAGACAAATAAATGCAGGGATTATAATCTATGTAAAGAATTATGTTAAGTGCTATAAGTGATGAAAGTATGGATAAGAGTGGCTTCTACTTTTAAAGAGCCTACATTCTAATCTTGACATGGTGGCCATATGGCATGGTGGAGAGAGAAAAGCTGGAAGTAGACTGAGTTCAAATTTCTTTCCTGCCCCTTACCAACTGGTTCTTTTCTTCTTTATGTAGTAAATCAAGATAGAAATATGTTCTTGGGGAGATATGATAATGTAGAGACAACATACACAAAGTTCCTATTCATCAATGTGATTTTGTTTCCTTTTTGGAAAGCAAAACCCTATAATTTGGGCAATGTGTGATAACCACATAAATCTATTTAAAAAGATAAAACAAGATGCCAAGAGTAAATCTCAACTAATTTCTGGGTTCTGACTCCTGACACCCTCATATATGTTCAGAAATAGATTGTCAAAGTTTTATTCCTAGGTACCTCAAGATGTCTTGAGCTTCTCAATTCTCTGTCAGTAGTCAAGTGCTTACCTGATTTTATCACCTGAGAATTTCTTTAAATCAAATGCACAGAGAATAATGTGATAGCTTTGCTATGTATTTTTCAATATAGAAGTTTTCAACTAAGGAGATGAAGAACAGAAACATGTGGGAAGCTTTTTCCATCTCCATCCTCTCTATGACCTCCACAACATGCACATTTATTTATTTTTAATGTATCACACTTAGATGGGGAATAGATCTAGCAACCAAGGAAATCCTGAGTAGTTAGAAAGAGTTCTACTGCATTCAGTCCAAACTCCCTCTTTATCTTATAACTTTGATTTAGGAGGACCAGAGTTTAGCAAATGCATAGTTGCATCCAAGAGGTATTTGAAAATCATGTATGAGTTAACTTTGCTGGTGCCTGAGCTCCAGAAATAGATTATGATCAGTTGAGACTCCCAAAATAAACTTTAATACCTTTATAAAACCCTAAAATATGTTATTTTTTTAAAAAAACCTTATTATGTCCACCATGCCAGGGGACACAAATTCAAAGTGATCAGAGCTCCACTTGGGAAGAATTTGGTATTTCATTTCTATGCAAGATGAAAAGGTAGTTGGTGATTGGTTCTAACAATATCTGAGGATGCTGGTACCCAGGTCTTTAAATGATGGCAGAGACATTAAGGGAAGAGGCAAGAGACTTTCCAGGATAGAATCAGCAAAACTTAGCCATATGAAAAGGTGAGGAATGGAGAAGAGAGCCCCCTTTCAGGACTTGAAGTTAAAGGGAAAGGGTAAGTATGCTTTCCTGTTCTGGTTGCCTGGGTCCACTCCACCAGAAATAGAAGGCACACAGCAATGAAGAGACACGCTGAGTTTGGACTTGTTCCTTTAGCACTGCTCACCTAACATGCACAACTATATGCTGTTGTTGTTGTTATTGTTGTTGTTAGGTGTCGTCAAGTATGACTCAACCACAGGAACAACAGTCAATATTATGAAACACGGAGAAAGGATTGAAGTGGCCAGTGATTTCACCTTGCTAGATCAACAACCAACATCTTTCGTATGAACAATCAGGAAATCAGGAGATTTATTGCATCTGTCAGGATCACTTAAAAATTCTGAAGAGCAATGATACCAGTTGTAGACTAAAATGTGTCTAATTTCGGTCAGGGTCTTTGCAATCATCTGTTATGCATCAGACAGGTGGACAATGAATAAGTATGACAGAAGAATTGATGTCTTTGAGTTGTTGTTGTGGAGAAAAGTACTGAGTATCTCATTGACTGCCAAAAGAACAAACAGATATGTCTTGGAAAAAGTGCAGCCAGAGTGATTCTTGGAACCAAAGATGGTGAAGATTCATCTTTCAGCTTTGGTACATGTAGCTAGGTGAAGCTATTCCTTGCTTAGAAAGGGATATCATGCTTGGAAAGGTTGAGCATTAGACAAGGACAGGAAGACCTTTGATGAGATGGATTGACATAGTATGCATAAGTGGAAAAGGGTTACTGGCTTGAGAAGCAGAGAGGCACAGGGATCCGTGACTTGTTGACTTGGGTCCATAAGGCAGAATAAAGGGACCAGCCGCTCTGGAATGCAAGGAGAAGTGTGGACTCCTGAGTTTATGGGTGATGCCCGTTTGGACCTGGCTATGGATGGTTGAGAGTAAGTTGACAAGAACCCAATCATATGAAGAGAAGATGATCCATGCTTTGAGCTAGTGTTGATTCCTGCAATGCGACGGCTTGCTCTGGACTGAACTTAGCTTATAGATACAGATGCTCAGATTTTCCAAACTAAACAGAAAATTCTTCAGCAAATGGGACATACTAGTTACCTCGGATCACTGGTTTGATAGAGTTGGGCAAATCAGAAATTGGCTGTCTAAAATGGGAATATTAAAGCATGAAGCATGAAGTAGCTGGCTTACACACTTTCACGAACGTAGTTATTAGTAAGACGATTGTACGGGGAAAGCTAAGTCTTCAAGTACAAAAGTAAATGGTGATAAAAGCCATTGAGGTGGTCTGTGGTACCAAGGGTTTAATTGTTTACAATTAAACTTTCCTAACCCTTGGGTTTGACTTTGTTACATGGATGTCCATGGCCATGTGAATAGGCTGTTTGATCTATTCACAAGGGGATTAGTTAGTCTTATCATTAAACAGAGTGAATTCAGCAGTAGACATTGAGAATCTCACCACTAACAACGAAGCAGAAAACACAGAGCATGCATCCTTTGGGGACAAAAAAATGCTGTGGTACTCAGAATGGGGCCTACAGAAGCATCATTCAGACTGGGGCCTACAGAAGCATCAGCCACAGTCACAGCAGCAAACCAGAGATCTGACATGAGACTACCCCTGAGAGCTGACTTTGAGACAGCTACGCTATGGAACAAGAGCTAGAGGCCTTCATTCACATTTGCTGGAGTAGTGGGCAGGAGGGAGGGAGACACCATAATGGGTAGGACTAAGAGAAGTGATCCAAGCCTAAAGTCCAGGCTGAGGCACCTGATGCTGTCCTGACTAAGCAAATGTATCCTGCTGCCAACTTGAATTATACCTTTTTGACTTTTCTAATAACACCATAATTATGGGAGAGAGGAGAATGTTTATTCCATCAAAATGTTGTTATAAATGTTGTTATTGTTGTTACATAATATCAAGTCAGATCCAACTCATAGCTGACCCACCAGTGGATTTTTCAAAGGCAGTAAACCACACAGTAGGATACTGTTCATCTTTCTCCCATAGAACAGCTGGTGGATTTGAACTGCATATCTTTGGGTTGGTAATACAACTCTTTACCATGAAGCTACAAGATCTCATTTGTTTTGGATTATTTTTTTTTAAGTTAATTCTGTTTTGAGCTCACTGAGTGGAGAAAATAGTTAAGAGCCCAGCTATTAACTAAAGTTTGTGTGAATCCATTCAGAGATTCTCAGAGAAGGTCTAGCAATCTACTGACAAGAAATAATAGGCATTGGAAACCCTATGGAGCCATTTTTCTCTGAAATACTTGGGCCTGCTACTAGTTGGAAATATTCAGCAGTAGCTGGCATGTGCATCTGAAGTAGATGGAGGTGTGCAAAGGAAATTCAGAGTAGGAACAAATATACTTATTTGACTATAATTTCAACAGACATAGACACCTCACTCAAGAGATTTCAAGAAAAAGCATCAGAGGACATACTTTTAGGAGCATGAATAAAATATAAACTTTTCTATTATAATAAAAATAAATTATTCTGGCACTATAACCAGTCAAGATTAAGCCTTGGATGTTACCGAAGTGTTTATTTAGGCATTATATATCTATTAAAAAAAGATAAAAACTGATGATTTCTTTTCAATGAAACTTTTTATTAATTATGTAAAGATTGTGATTCAGAAACATCATTTCCTTCATGTAGGAATTAGTCCCCAAATGGTCCTAGTTTAGCTTTTCAGTTTACATAACTCCAGGGATCCTGCATTTATTTTCTTTATGCTCTTACATTGTCTTGCCACCTACATGGGTTATTGTAAGGAAAATTATTTCTAACAATTAAAACTCAGTATGAAGTAGACTTCTAGATGTCAGAGACAGTGAGGAACCTGCATAATCCATCCTTTTTGTTAACATTTGGTTTACAAAAATTGTTTTTTTAAAAATCACTTTTAAACTTACTAAACAAAGTTTCAATAATAGGAAGCACAGCAAAACTAGTTGCTATTGAGTCTGTTACAAATCCTGGCAACTCCTATGGACAAGAGGGGTTCATGGGCCATCAATGGCTAATTAGTCAGAAGTTCATACTAAGGTCTTTCTGTCTAGGCTCTTTGGATAAACTCAACCTGCCTACCATTTGGCCAGTAGCTGGGCAATTACTCATTTACATTACTCCAAAACTCCTTGATTAACATTTTATGGTATACTTAAAAAAGAGGGACATCATGTTTGGGAGGGTGGAGGGACAGTGCAGGAGAGGAAGACCCTCAATGAGATGGATCGATTCAGTGATGGGTTGGGAGTAGGTGTGTCAGAGACAGTGGGGTAGGCACAGAATAGAGAAGGGTTTAGGGCTCTTGTACATAGGGTTGTTATGAGTTGCAAGAGACTTGATGGTACTTATCAACAACAAGAAGAAGCTCTGTACACACAATTCAGAGCTAAGTTTAACTGAATGGTTGGAGATTTGAAACTACCCAGCTGCTTCATGGAAGTAAGAGTTGGCATTCTGCACCTATGTTAAACGTTGTTGTTGCTGTTATGTGCTGTGGAGTTGCTTGCGACTCAAAGTGACCCTATGTACAACAGCCCTAAACCCTGCTCTATGCTGTGCCAATCACACTGCCTCTGACACACCCATCCCAATTACCCGAGTCACTGAATCAATCCACCTCATAGAGGGCCTTCCCCTCCTGTGCCATCCCTCTACCCTCCCAAGCATGATGTCCCTCTCCAAGGACTTCTCCCTCCTTACAACATGCCCAAAGTATGTCAGATGAAGCCCCAGAATCCTTGCCAAAGCCCCAGAATCCTTGCCTCCAAGGAGCAGCCTGGTTTAACCCTCTCCAGAATGAATCTGTTTGTTTTCTTGGCAGTCCGTGGTACCCTCAATACTCTTCTCCAGCACCACAGCTCAAAGGCATCAATTCTCCTTCTATCCTCCCTAGTCATTGTTCAACTCTCTGATGCATAACAAGTGATTACAAAGACCATAGCCTGTATCAGACATACCTTAATCTCCAGAGTGACACCATTGCTCTTCAGTACCCTGGAGCGGTCTCTAACAGCAGACTTTCCCATCACAATACATTTTTTTTATTTCCTGGCTACATAATGGAAAACTCTATCAGGGAACTTCTTGTTTGTTAGGTGGATTACTATGAGTAGAAAATCAACTTGATGGTATCTAATAGCAATAATCTAATATAAAATTCATGTTTTAAAAAACCAAAACATCCCCATGGGTTACTCTACTCAACTTTTCAAGATTTTTTAAAATTTCAGCGCTATAAAGCATGGATTATGTGCTACACATCAGAAAGCTGGGCAATGACTCGGGATGATAGAAGGAGAATCGATGCCTTTGAGCTGTGGTGCTGGAGAAGAGTATTGAGGGTACCACGGACTGCCAAGAAAACAAACAGATTAATCCTAAAGAGGGTTAAACCAGGCTGCTCCTTGGAGGCAAGGATTCTGAAGCTCTGTCTGACATAATTTGTGCATGTTGCAAGGAGGAACCAGTCCTTAGAGAGGGACATTATGCTTGGGAGGTGGAAGGACAGTAAAGAAGAGGAAGACCCTCGATGAGATGGATTGACCCAGTGACTGGGGTAACGGCGGTGGGTGTGTAAGAGACAATAAGGTTGGCTCAGGATAGGGCAGGGTTCAGAACTGTTGTAAACAGGGTTACTTTGAGTCTCAGGTCACTTGGTGGCACATAACAATAACAACATAAGGCATGGAATCACCTTGTAGAAAGTAATTTGGCCTGTGCCTTCAGCTCTTTTCTCATTCGTTTAAAGCAGACACTAATAAAAAGAGACACTAATGAGTGGAGAGTTGTCTAGAACAAGAGGCACTACCTGGGAGCTCAGTATTGACTAAGTCTCAGGAGGTATAATGCATCTATCATGGGCACAGGAGGAGGCTGATGAAAGCCTGGAACCCCAAGGCTCAGATGGGCTTCCTGGCTGGTAACCACACATAGGAGAAGGTAATGCATCCCTTTCTGGGACATAGAATGCTGTGCTGTGACCCCTTTCCACATCTCACTCTATGCATCTCTTCATTTGTATCCTTTTTTGACTCTAATAAATCTGTAGTCATAAGTATGGTGTACTCTGTGAGATTCTCTGAGTCATTGAAGGGAATTAATGATCCCACTGTGACAAGAGAAACCAGCAGTGGTGGCATCTGCCTATCTGGCAGCCTGAGAGGCGTCCTTTAACTTGTGACCTCTGATTCAGGGAAATGCTGCAAAGACAGCTAGACCGAAGGAAAATGTCCTTCTATCTTGTGCGTCCTGATCAAGATCCACTAGCTAAGACCAGAGGAGGTATGCCCAGTGTGGAGTGGCCAAAAATACTCACCATGTAGCAGCAAAGTTGGAATTCACCTGCTTCACCCTTTACTTCCTACAGGCTAAACTAAACAAAGAAAAAGCAGCATCTGTGAAATTCTGGATATATCTATACATTTTTTTCCTCCATCAGACCTTTTTTATTAAACCAAGATGAGAATTAGGATTTTAAAAAGACTGATACGTGTATATTGTTGTTGTTGTTAAGTGCTGTCAAGTCGAACACAACTCATATCGACCCTGTGAACAAATGCCCTGAATTATCATAATTTCTCTAAGTTCATAGTGTTTCCAGAGGCACATTGTTGAGGAAGTGGATGCCACTCCTGCTTCCAAGACTGTCTTAATCTGGGAGCTCCATCAAACACTGTCCACCATAGGTAACCATTGTGGCATTTGACACACGAATGGCACAGTGTTAAGCATCACAGCAACCCCAGGTTACTTCAGTACAGCAAATTGACAGACCAATGCTCTGCCACTTAGAAGCATGGTAGTCTCAAACACAATTAACACCAGGTCCTCAGGTCCAACTAACTTTTAAATACCAAGGCCCTCCACCAGGTCCTGTTGACTCTAAACAGGCAGCTTCTGGCCCACAGCTCATTGTTAGCTAAATCCAACAAACCCAACCAGCTCACACACAATTATGAATGAAATAAAAAACAACAGTCCACATCCAACCCTCAACCAACACAAAATGTCTCACCTTCTAGAATCCAACTCTGACCTTCTAGAATCCAACTGTTTCACGCATTAGCCTCCAAACATATAGCTTCACTTATTTAAAAAACACCTGTTCAATCAATAGAAAGAAAATAAGCAAAAAAAGCCCCACAATAAAATAAAACTATTTACAGGAGGAGACAGTTCATCTGTACCCCATAGAGCTATTGGTGGATTCGAATCACTGACTTTTAGATTATGGTTTAACATACGCACTGCGCTAGAAAGAAATTCTTAGTGAGATGATGCTGAGCGATATTTCTGTCCTCACAGAAATTTCAAGATGGCAAAAAGGCACACTAAAAGTGTAAAATTTGTTGTGAAAGATTTATATTCTCTGGCCAAAGGACTAGAAAGATCTGTGGACCAGGACAGCTCCTTAAGAATATCTGAGAGCATTTTCAATAGCAAGGAACACTCTGAGTACAGAACAAGGAATAGTTGTCCAGAGAAAAGATAGAGTGTAGCAAACCATTTTACCTCTCTCTGAGCCTCAATTTCATCATCTACGAGTTAGAGAATCGAAACTTGGTCACATGTAAAGCCTTTCTAGTTTTATAGCAGGCTCTTCTAAAATGGCTTGCCCACTTTGACTCTCTTTCTGTAAACTGCAAGATAAATTACTATTTCCCTCAATGATCCAGCTCAGGTCATCTTTGAACTCCTCCTTGAAATCTGTTTATTTCAATCTCTAGGCTTCTGTCTCTCTGTAGTTATTTTCATCTCTCTCCTGCCACTCAATAGAGAATTAAGGCATCGACGGGGGAGTGTTTAACTTGAAGCCTTTAGCATCTGCTAATATCTGGTATATAGTAGGTGTTTAATAAACCTCACAAGAATGAACCAATGAAAAATGTTAAGAACCTTCAAAAAAGAATCCCACCTCATATTCAGAAAATGAGCACTTTAAAAATATCTTTAATACTCTTACACAGAGAAAATTCAGTTGAAGACAATAATGGCATTGTTATTTTAAAAACTGAGAAATGTTATCAACTGCACTTTCCAGTAGTATGGTAAAATTCAGAGTTGGGTAAGAATTCATTGGGACTTTGGTGATCCAAATCTTTATCAGACCCCACAGTGGTCCCTTTTTGAGGATTATTGTACTTAAAAACATAATTATCTGTCTGTGATAAATTACTTTTTCTTATCTCCATACTACACCTTCGTTTTTATCAAAGTACTTTATTATTCATAGTGTGGTGTTTTTAAAAAATCAATCATGCTGATACGGAAACAATCAATCAGTAATTAAAACAGCAAATAAATCTGGCATATGGATCATATAACTGAAAATAAGCAATCCATTTTTATGTCAGCTCCTGTATTTTGATAATGGAATTAATATGTCTGTGCTGTATGGAACTGATGGATTTAAACTTTGGTTATCAAATTCACTTTTTGATGATTAAAAATGCTATATCCTCAAGTAGTGGGGTCACGAGTTTTATGAACTAAATTAGCAGGTAGTTTTTATTAGGTGTTAATTTAATATCCTACTTTCTCCTTTCCAATAATGTGCCTCTTATTATTTCTGAAATTCTTTTATCAACAATAGGCAGGTTGTAACACTGTGGGAGTCCTTCAAATACCTTGTCAGAATAGCTTTTCCATCAACACTAATGAAAAGTAGAGTTGTGAAGAGAATCACAACCTTCTAGGTTTAGTTCATTTAGAGGCCCTTGAGTATTCAATGAGGTGAAAAGTGACACACATCTATAAATTAAGGAACTTTAATTACACTGAGAGTACACTTCATTATATAATACACAATCCAGGAAACAAGTTCCTATGTTGAAAATTCAAACAGACTGGTGTTTAAATGTATGTCCCACTTTGAGTCATATTCAAGATACTAAAAATGAGGACAAAAAGATTCTTTCTCTCTCTCTCATGCTCTCTCGCGCTCTCTCTCTCTCTCTCTCTCTCTCACACACACACACACACACATACACACACATTCTGGTAGGAACAAATGTACATGCTTGACTACCAGTCAAATGGTTAACAATGGGAACCCACATGTAGAAGTCAATAAATATGGACTTAACAGTCTGTGTCCAAAAGGTCTCAGCTTTAAAAACCTTCTGGAAGACTTCTGCTTTCCACACTTGAGGTTACCATCAAGCTTTGGATCGATTTTCCCAGCAAGGAAATATTAGACAGAATAGAGCACAAGACATAGGTCTCTCTGATAGAGTCTGTAAAAATTATTCAAGATTCACAGACACTATTCCAAGTATGTCTTTTAATTTGGTACTTTTAGTAAATTTACTACCTAGTATTCTCTAGCTCTCTGGTGAATCAACCTAAAATGAGAATGATTTCTGAATCAATATTTTCCTTCTTATTAAACTACCTTCCATCAACTTTTCCATCATGCTAAATTGTTCATCAAGAAACATTAAAAAAAAGAAAAAAAAAGAAACATGTCCTCCATTCACCATCATAGAAGAAAAAAAAGGGCTATATTAAGTTAAAATGTGGCTAAATAGGGATTTAGTGGTAATGATTTCTGAAATTAGGGTCTATTTTTCACTGCAAAATAACAATGACAGAAGGACTTACACAAACATACCTGGTTTGAAAGATGATCCAGACAAAACCAAAACAAAACAAAAACCAAAGGTATAGCTTGACTCCTAACTGTGAGCGAACTTAGTTTACTTTGTTTCCTCACTAGTCTGCTTCCTCACTACAGGGTTTGGGTAAATTGTTTAAGTTCGTTTAAATCATTTCACTGTGCATGCTTCATCTTCATTCATTCTTTTTTTATTTTATTTGTCCAATAACTACTTCTGTGAGCATCTTCAAGACATTCCTGTTCTGAGAAAAGAGTTCATTATAAACACTCTTTCCTGTATTCTCCAGCCTTCCTGCTTCACAGAATTCTGACAAGTCATCTGATTCTTATCACGTTTATGAGATAGTCAAGGGCCTTCCACATATACTTACCTTCCCCTTACCTCCACCTTTGTTTAATATCAAGGCATCTGTTGTTTTCAAGTCAGGTTGAGGCAGAAAGTCCCACTGGAGTATCCTGTATGATGTGTGATTATGTCTCTTAGTTATATACATACAGCTAGGCTGGCAATAAGGTAGGCACATAATATTATCAAAGTGTTGCTCAGATTAAGTCTCTACAGTTCAAATCGTTCTACTTTCCCCCATTTCTTCAAGATAGCCATATATCCTAGCTATTTGTGTTCTTTCTCTGTCTCAAATACCCAGACATCTTCCTATTTCCATCCTACTGCCTACGATGCTGTCTGCTCAGGTAGCCTCATGGAAATGTATTTCCATCATTTCTCTCAATTCTTCAGTACAAGTTTGAGCTTACAGGCCCCTTTTCTGGCTATCCAATATAAGATGTGTACATGTCTTAAAATTCCAAATACTTGTATTGGGTTTTTTGTCTGGTTGGTTTTGGGTGGAGGGGGTTAACTTTGGCAACTTAACGGTGCTCAGTTCAAATGCACTTCCCATTCTGAGGAAGAATAAAAACAATTCTCTCTTACAATGCACAGTCTCTGAAAACCAACTGGAAGGTCAGCTATGAATCAGTACTGACTCGATGGCCATGAAAGAGCTAAACTAAACTGTGTATTTTCTTTGGTGTCTTGTCTCACTCCTTCTATCCTGGGAATCTATATGCCTGCAATTAGGGATTTTTACCTGTTTTGTTTTACTTTTAAACTGTTATTTATGTCTGCAATGATAACTTTGGCATGTAATGGATGTCTAATAAATATTTGTTGATTTTCTTCCCTTAGCTTGATTTTTCTTATTCAAGTCACCTTTTACACAGGAGAAAGTTAATCATTTCTTCTGATGAATCCAAGGATTCTTAAGAAGTAGCCAGACACAGCACTAAACATAGAAGTCTTTATTTACTGAATAACTGAAGTTCCCAGGGTAACTTCCCTAGGGATATTATGTTATAGCCCGATATCTCTTCCTTTTGCAATGCTTTTCACTTATGCTGATCTATATGGTGAAGATGAAATTGTCTTCTTGACAGAATGCAAGCTCTAGAAAAGCAGAGATAAGTATGTTGGATATGACTCTGATAGGTGGTCAACAAATATTAGATGGATTTGATGAATGTCAGATTTTTTTTTTGTTGATTTAAAGAGCATGTGTATTCTAAAGCAAAAAGAGGCATGGATGCAACACTTAGGGACAATTTGGATAGACGGAATAAGCCCAGATGGGAAGAAGAAAAAAAGTGACAAAGACTCAAGTCTACACTTACAGATAAACTTGAATTAAGGTAGTCAAACCTATTGGCTTGTTATTGTTCTTGCTGTGGTTGTTATGTGCCACCAAGTCGACTTCAACTCATAGCAAACTCTGCTTTATCCTGAGCCAATCTCATTGCCTCTGACACACCTATTTCCATTGCCACAGTTACCATATCAATACATCTCATCCACGGCTTTCCTCTCCTGCACTGTCCCACCACCCTTCCAAATATGATGTCCTTTTCCTTCCTGGACCCTCCTGGACCCTCCTGGAAACATGTCCAAAGTATGTGAGACGCAGATTGTTGTTGAGTGTGTTGCCAAGTCACTTGCAACTCAAAGTGACAGTATGTACAACAACAGCTCTAAACCCTGCTCTATTCTGAGCCAACCTTATTGTCTTTGACACACCTACCCATTATCCCAATCACTGAATATCACTGAATATATCCATCTCATTGAAGATCTTCCTCTCTTGTGCTGTCCCTAAGTCCTTCCAGCATGATGAACCTCTCCAAGGACTGGTCCCTCCTTGAAATGTGCCCAAAGTATGTAAGGCAGAGATTGTTGTTGAGTATGTTGTCAAGTCACTTGCAACTCAAAGTGACTCTATGGACAACAGCTCTAAACTCTGCTCTATTCTGAGCCAACCGTATTATCTCTGACATGTAATCCCATTATCACAGTCACTGAATATATCCATCTCATTGAGGGTCTTCCCCTCCTGCACTGTCCCTCCACCCTTCCAACATTATGTCCCCCTCCAAGGACTTGTCCCTCCTTGAAACATGTCCAAAGTATGTCAGACTAAGTGTCAGAATCCTTGCCTCCAAGGAGCACCCTGCTTTAATCCTCTCTAGGATGAAGCTGTTTGTTTTCCTAGCAGTCCATGGTAATAGCAATACTCATTTATTTGTTGTGTTGCTGTTGTTATGTGCCGTCGAATACCTTGCCACTCATAGCGACCCTATGTCCAGCAGCCCTAAACTCTGCTCTATCCTGTGCCAATTGCACTGTCTCCAATAGCCCTATCTCAATTACCCCAGTCACTGAATCAATCCACCTCATAGGGAGCCTTCCCCTCCTGTGCTGTCCCTCTCCAAAGACTGGTCCCTCTTTACAACATGCCCAACGTATGTTAGACGGAGCCTCAGAATCCTTGCCTCCAAGGAGCCACCCGGTTTAACCCTCTCTAGGATGAATCTGTTTGTTTTCCTAGCAGTCCATAGTATCCAGAATACTCTTCTCCAGCACCACAGCTAAAAGGCATCAATTCTCCTTCTCTCTTTAGTCATTGTCCAACTTTCTGGTGCATAACAAGTGATAGCAAAGACCATGGCCTGTATCAGAAGCACTTGAGTCTCCAAAGAGACACCATTGCTCTTCAGTACTTTGGAGAGGTCCCTAACATCAGACTTTCCCATGGCAATATGTCTTTTAATTTCCTGGCTGCTGGTGCCAAGAGTGTTTACTATGGAGCCAAGCAAACTGATGCTGTGAACAATCTCAATCTCTTCACCATCCATACTGATGCTGCCAATTGGTCCAGTGGTAAGAATCTTTGTCTTCTTGACATTTACCCTCAACCCATATTGGAGGCTGCAGTCCTTGACCCTCTGCAGCAAGCGCTCAGGTCCTCCTCAGTTTCATCAAGCAGGGTTGTGTCATTGGCATAATGCGGATTGTTGATAGATCTTCCACCAATCCTGACCCCACATTTCTCCTCATAGAGCCCAGACTCCCGGATAATCTGTTCTGCATATAGGTTGAAAAGGTATGGAGATAGGATGCATCCCTGGCATACGCCCTTCCCAATTTTGAACCATGCAGTGTTCCCTTGCTCTGTTCTGATGACTGCCTCTTGGTCCAAGTATAGGTTTCTCATTAGCACAATCAAGTGTTCTGGGATTCCCATTCTTCTCAGAGTCAGCCACAGTTTGTTATGATCCACATAGTCAAACTCCTGTGCATAGTCAATGAAACACAGATATACATTCCTCTGGTATTCCCTGCTTTCAGCTAAGATCCATATAACATTAGGTGCAATATCCCTAGTACCATGACCCCTTCTAAACCCATCCTGGACTTCTGGAAGTTCTTTTCTAATGTGCTGTAATCTTCAGTAGAATCTTGCATGCATGTGAAATGATATTGTTCTATAATCTCCACACTCTGTTGGGTCACATGTCTTTAGGTTGGGAATAAATATATCAAATGTTCTGTGATTCCCATTCTTCTCAGAGTCAGCCATAGCTTGTTGTGATCCACACAGTCAAAAGCCTTTGCACAGTCAATGAAGCATAGATAGACATTCTTCTGGTATTCTCTGCTTTTCTGCCAAGATCCATCTAACTTTTGCTATAATATCCCTAGTACCACAACCTCTTTTAAATCCAGCCTGCACATATGGAAGTTCTCTGTTGATTTATTGTTCTAAATGTTTTTGGATAATTTTCAGCAGAATCTTGCTAGCATGTGATAGTAATGATATTTTTTAATAATTTCCACACTCTGTTGGGTCACCTTTCTTTGGAATGGAAACAAATACCGACCTCTTCCAGTCATTTGGCCAGCTGGCTGTCCTCCAGATATCCTGGCACCACTTAGTGAGCACATCCAGGGCAGTGTCTGTTTGCTGAAATATGTCAGTTGGTATGCTGTCAACTGCTGGAGCCTTGTTTTTTTGCCAATTCCTTCAGAGCAATTTGAACTTCCTCCTTCATCACCATAGGCTCTTGCTCATATGTCATTTCATGAAATTCTTCTGTGTCGGCCAATTCCTTCTGATACAGTGACTCTGTGTACTCCTTTCATCTTCTCTTGATACTTCCTAGATCATTTAACATTCTACCCAAAACATCCTTAAGTATTGCCACCCATAGCTTGAAATTGTTTTTCAACTCCTTCAGCTTAAGAAACATTGAGCGAGTTTGGCCCTTTTGATTTTCTGACTCCAGCTCTCGGCACATTTCATTATAGTATCTTGTTTTGTCGTCCCAAACTGCCTTCTGAAATTTTCTGTTCAGCTCTTTGATTTCTTTATTTTTTCCTTTATCTATGGCATCTCGGTACTCTAATGTAATACACAGAGTCTCATCTGACGTCCATCTTGGTCTTTTCTTCTTTTTCAGCCTTTGTAATGATCTTATGCATTCTTCATGGATGATTTTCTTGATATCCTCCCAGAGCTCATTTGGTCTATGCTCATTGGTGCTCAAGGCCTCAGATCTGTTCCTGAGATGGTTTTGAAATTTGAGTGGGACAGACTTAAGGTCAAATTTTTGTTCCCGTGGACTTGATTTAATTTTTCTCAATTTCAGCTTGAATTTGTATATGAGTAGTTGGTGGTCTGTCCAACAATCAGCACCTGGCCTGGTTTTCGCTGCTGATATTGAGCTTCTTCACCGACTATTTCCACAAATGTAATCGATTTGATTCCTATGCATGCCATCATGTGAAATCCATGTGTACAGCCTGCGTTTATGCAATGAATAAATCATTGAATGTGCAGAATTCTAACATTCTATCTCCAGCCTCATTTCTCTCACCAAGCCTGTGTTTTCCAGCTACTAATCCTTCTTTCCTGTTCCCAACTTTTGTGTTCCAGTCGCCCATTACTATTAATGCATCTTGATTGCATGTTTGATCAATTTCTGACTTCAAAAGTTGGTAGAAATCTTCCATTTCCTCCTCTTTGGCTCTAGTTGTTGGTGCATATATTTAAATAATAGTGGTATTCACTGGACTTTCTTGTATTTCCAATATTATTTTTCACCAAGTCTATAATTTCTACTATATCTCTCTGATTTTGTCTCCAACTTCTGCATTCCAGTCACCAATTATTAATACAAATTGTATGTTGGTCAATTTCAGACTGCAAAAGTTGGTAGAACTATTCAATTTCCTCATCTGTGGTTTTAACTGTTGATGAGTATATCCAAATACTAGTTGTATAAACAGATCTTTTGTACATGTATGGATAGTATCCTATCATAGCATTGTATTTCACAGCAGTTCTTGTATCGGCTTTTTAAACTATGAATGAAATATCATTCTTCAATTTTTCATTTTCATCATAGTAGATCATATGATTGCCTGATTCCAAGTGGCCAATGCCAGTCCATTTCAGTTCACTAATGCCTATTATGTCTATCTTTAGGACTTCCAATTTTGCTACATTCATACATTGTACATACCATTAATAGCATCAGCTATTAATGGGTGTTTGTAGACTGTTCTCCTCATTTTGAGTATCTTTTACATCTTATTTTGAGTATCTAAAAGATACTCTATCTAGCATTATATCTAACTTGGAAACAGGAGTGGCATTCACTTCCTAAACAACACACCTCCGGAAACTCTATGAATTTTGATAAATGTTGATCATTATAGAAAAGCTCCCGGCCTTTTATTCATAGGGTCCCTATGAGTCAATCTCAACTCAAAGGAAATCAACAACAATTATATCTAACCATCACAACTATATATGAGTAGTAGGGTATTGCTATGTATATATTCTAAGGACTAATAAAGTACAATATATAGAATCATTGGACTATAAAAAGCTGTTCAGTTAATGAAGTAATTAATGCCATTTTGCATTTAAATAAGATACAATAGAATCTTATTACATATTTGCATTGGTTTGCATGGAATCATACATACACATTGTGTTTCATGTATATACATTCTGTTTTATACGATCTTTTCTTTACATTCTATTTCATTTTATTTCCCTTACAATCATCTTAGAAATAACACCATCTGTGAAAGCATATATGCCAGGTATGTCATGCCTCATGCCTTAATATCCCCATTTTAGATAGCCAATTTCCTTCTTTTATGAAATAAAAATTTTATTTAAAAAAGCATGAGAGAGTATAAAGAATTGTGAAAAAAGGGAAAATGGTTTGAAGAAGATTATAGTGTCTTTATGAGACATTTTATAAAATTGTGAAAAAAAATTATATCCTTTAACAAAAGTTGTATGTTGAAACACTACAGCAAAATATAACTCCACATTTTATGTAGATCATGCTAAAATAGATAGCAATTGTAGTTAGTTAGTATTAATATATAAAATTAAATTATTTAATGGCAATGTAGTCATTTAATAATATCCTAAAAGGAACCACATGCAAGTATGGAAATAATATGAAAATATGGTAATATATAATTGAAATTATTCATAACATTGTACTTAGTGTGAAATTGTGGAAATTATAGAACTTTTTATGTTTTTTTTGGTAGCAGAACAATAGGAACTCTGAAAGCATGCTAACACTGGGAAAAATTTCATTATATTTTAATATAAAATGTTGGTTTCCTTTTATAATCCTTGTTTACAGTGATTTTTTTTTGAGGCAACATGGATTTTGATAGTAGCATACACCTACGTCCTGAGGAATCTCTGGTGCTGGTGTTGGTGGGAGAGAACTTACACAGCCTCACACCGGTGACAGATCAAAGCAATGGAATCACAGGTTATAATATTGTGGTGGGTCTCTGTGGGCATCTATCTTCATAAGACCATCTAGATCGTTCAGTGAAGATCCATCATCTTGCTGGGCACTTGGTTGTTTGTGCTGTTATGTGTCATCAAGTGGACTGCAAGTCATAACAGCCATATAAACAACAGATGCCAATTATGCCCTGTCCTGCGGCATCCTCACCATCTCTGACACTGCCACAAGTCATTGCGTGGATCCAGCTTGTCGAGCATCTTCATCTCCCTCAATAACCATTGATTCATATATCAAAGGGTAAATGCACACTTAATGAGTTATCATGAATCTGAAAAGTTTTCTGATTTCCTGTCAGTCAAGGTTTTCTGGAAACTAGCTAAACTTCCATTGGTAAATATCCCATACATGACCTTCATAGCATATTTGACTATGACTAGACATGCCAATAAACTAGCTAATATAATAACTTAGATAAACAGAGAAGGAGAGAAGCACATGAACCTCAAATGTAATTAATATTCATTATTGTTGTTGATTGTCTTCAAGTTGAGCACAACTCATAGCGAGCCTATTAACAAAAGGCCTGAAGCCCCTCTACAACTATCGACATTTATCAAAATATCCATTAAGAACATAAAATATACCAAATTATTTGAGAGATGTCCACATGAAATTTTTCACATAATCCTCATAATTTTTATCTTTGTTTTATCAACAGAGGAAATTTTAGCTTCTGAGAGCTTTCTTTGACCCTTAGGAGGGGGTCCCTTCATCCTCACCTTTATAACACTTCAGTGTCATGCTGAGACACTGATAGCAGGGCACTGTGCTAGTCATCAAATGCAGTCATCATTATCCTCTTCTTCAGGAGCACAAGGTGATCACTAACTAGGTGACTTACACATAATTACAGTGAGTTTGTTCCTCACAATCACACTTTCGAATAGATACATTTAATCCTACATATACAAGTAAGAAAATAACATTTGATAGTTGAACTTTACCAATTTAATACAACTAGGAGAGCACAGGCTCACCTCCATAGTTATGCCTTCAAAGACCATGCTCTTAACTACTGGGCTATTGCCTCTTGATCTCTTTCTTTGCATCCTTCACTGATTTTTCAGTTGCTCAGGAGCATGAAATGCTCATTATTCAATTTTAAAACTTCATTGCATTACTACCTAACTTGGGAGGGACTGGGGAGAATTATGCTGAGTGAACTAACTCAGTCCAATAAGGACAAATACTGTATAAAACCATTATTGTAGAATAAGTATGAGGATCCAAGGAGGCAGAGGGTGGAAGAAGAGGGGTAAGGACAGGTCGGGGGGGGATGTTTAATTATAGGGTCCCACAATTAGATTAGGGTGTGGTGATGAAAGAAATGGGAAGATCCACTGTGAAAACAATGTATTCAAACTTTGTAAATAAACCAGTGTAAAATAATAAAAATAATTTTTTAAAAACCCACCTTTCATTGCAGGAGTTCGAATTGTTTCTTGGCCGACTCTAAACTTTCTTTTTTCACTAGGCTTATTATTAACACTTGAGAAAAATCTCTTAACTAGTATTAAGTTTTCAGGACAAGGGAACAGCACCCAAGATCAAAAATAAGACCAAGAGTTAGGTAGGGAAGGAAGAAGGATTAGTATTCCTATCAGAAACGGTTAGTGAGCCACAGGAGGATGAGTTTTACTAGCGCAAACAAAGGGTCTGTGTAATGGGAAGGAAATGAGAGTAAAACAAAAGGAGAAGTTAGGGCACTTGTTAAAAAATATTTTCTTCCCACCCCCACCAAATTATCAAGGAAATATCCCTCATAGTTTCTAAGGCTTTAAATCTGAGTGGGAATAGGTTGAATCATCTTTCTTTCTTTGGGCAGCTCGCAGACTTCAAACCACTGACTTTTTTAGGTAACAATTAAACACATACACCATTCATTATACCATTAGGACTCGATATTGAACACCATAGAAAAATAAAAATTAAAGCCAAGAAGAGCTACAAAGGTATTATTTTATATCACTCTGGACTCTACAACAAAATCTGATATTAGTTTGGTTTGTGATTTCTGTTCTCCTGAATTTTACAAAGTAAAGGTAATTATTTTCTGTGAACCAAAACATTCTTAGAGCTATGTAGCACTTAAAACAAATCATATTCTATACTCTTACCTTACCTCTTTCCCCAAGGGCTAATGTTTTTAAACAAATGGAATCTTGTCTAAATGAACAACAAGACTTATTTTGATGGGAGAAAGAATGGCAAAAAAGAATATCTATGTTAGGAGATGATGAGTGATGAGGTTTCAGTAGTGGAAGAGATTTTTATTTCATATTCATGAGACGACTATGGATATGTATGAACGAGTATACATACATATATGTGAACCTGAATGTCTTTTGAGGTCTTTTAATGTATTTCGTCAGCTTCTCTCTTATTTGCTTTCTGTATAATTGTAATCTCTCCAAATGGAATATATCCTTAATATATCAAATATATCTGCCTGAGTTGTTTTGGGTTTGCTGTTTTGGGGTTTTTTTTTCTTTTTCTTTTCTTCCTTCCTATCATTTTCAAATATTTACATGCAGTTGAAAGTCTGCATTCCTATTAAGAACATAATTAGTCTCAAGAGTTAGCTTTAACAAAACACAAAATACAGGCAGGATAAAATACTAGTTCTGTTAGATGTGCACTGGGATCTGTTATTCTCCTTCAAAAAATCCTGCTAGTGCAGATGCCATCCCAGCTGACTTATCACTTAAAAATGACAGCTGGACAGGAGTAAATGTTTCACATCTGTTCACAATGAATTCGTGTTATTAATACATTAACAGTAATTGGAGGAAATAATAAGTTGATCAAATATAGTTTATCATCAAGGAACTTTTATTCAGAATATATTAGCAGGTATAGAAAAATAATAATATAATCATGTGCCTCTTCTCATGAAATGCTAAATAACTTGGCCAAGGTCACACTCAGATTCTAAATGTTAGAGCTAGAATTAAAACCAATAGTTATGCCTTCCTTTTCTTTTTTCTTGCTTTTTATTTTTTTTTTTTTGGTGAAAACTATATATGCAACAAATCCCTTAGGTGAAAAAGAAAATGCTTCAGATCTAGGTAATGGAAGAAATTCCCATGTGAAACTTGTTTTTAAGGTATAAAATGATCTCATTATCCAATTCTGCCATATGGCTACAAAAATATGTATGCATGACTTAAACACAGTAATAGAACTAAAGGGGTAAATACAAGAGGATAAATACATATTAAAAACATCCAACAAGTTCTTGGTATTATCTTCTTTCTGTAAGGGAATAATGTGAGAAAATTTGGTTGTAGGTAGACGTTGTGAGGCTTGTAAACCTAAATATTTCAAAAACTTGAAAAGAATTAGAAATCTAAAAAGATTGAAATATTAGAGATAGAGATATATAGATGGTATAAAGATAGAGAGAGAGAGAGAGATGTTATAGATATATATATATATATATATATATATAGAGAGAGATATCTGCAGTGGTTAACAATGGATTTCTGAGGACTATGTGTATATGCATGTGTGTATATGTATGTACATTTTAAAATATAGAAAAATTAATAATATAAGTCTGTTGTACTTAGAAATACAAATACTCTATCATTAACAAGACTAAGAAAAAAAAATCAGTAAACAGAACAGAGATGAAGGTATGCCATGAATCTCTAGACAAGCCTCAATAAGAGCTGAAATGAAACAAGAAAACTAGATCAATAAATAGAGTAAACTTGGTGACTATTAAGATTAATTTTATGAAGATGTAAGGTTGATGTGGGATTGGGTGGGGAACTAGATTGAATGATAAGAACCAAATTTTAGGCTTGCTTATGCATACAGTAAAAATTATCCACATCAGTATAGTTCAATAGTGATTTATTTTATAAAACTAAATGAATGGGAATAATTGGATGAAACACAATGTGAATGAAGGGTAAACACTGTGAAACACAGTGCATATGAACACTGTATGAAAACCAGTATACCTTTCCTGATTAAAGCACTCAACAAAATAGGATTAGAGGGGAATTTTTCAACATAGTAAAAAGTATTTATGAAAACCCAAGGGCCAACATTGTTTTTAATGGAGAGAGGTTAAAGGCATTCCCTTTAGGAATAGGAACTAGGCAAGGATGACCACTATCACCTCTCTTATTCAATATTGTTTTGGAAATCTTAGCAATAGCAATAAGACAAGAGAAGGGAATAAAAGGTATCCAAATAGGCAACAAGGAGGTAAA
>NW_006399758.1:5109012-5155897 GCF_000299155.1 Elephantulus edwardii | reverse complement strand
GGTTTTACACTGAATGACACAAAAGGAAACTTAAATTACCAATAGTTTACATGTAAGCTTGATTCCAGTCTTAATGAAACAAAAGAGAACAAAAACTGAAACCATCAAGAAAGCTTCCACATTATGTCCCATTTTGTCAACTGGTAGCTGTTGCCTCTCCTTAAACCTTTGATTGTCTGCTGCTTTCTGTATAATAGGTTACAAAGTACATAAGGTCCATTACTACAGCTCAGGGAAGGGAGATACAAAGATAAGTATGAACCATTTAGTTACCTGTTGCCCTTGTAATAAACTGAACCAGTTTTTAAATGTAAACTGCAGAAATGTTGACAGATAATATAGCAACATAGAAAGTTTTATGCCACCTGCTAGTGACAAACAGTTATGCAATTAATTATAGAAAGGACTGATCAGAAACATCATGACATTAACTCTTGAAAAGCAACTATTCTACTTTAATTCCATTTCTGGTGAAATAGGGCCAGATTCCTATACTTCCAAATATTAAGTACCACACAGTTTTTACAAGTTAAAATGTCATTTGCAACTGCTGTACCTCTGATTTTGTCACTTGAGATACTGCTGCGAAAAGGAAAGAAAGGAAAGAGTATTTATAGCTGCATGTAACACAGCAACAGCCTGCACGTACCACCTATAGCTTTCTATTGTCTTATCGCCCATTTCTTATTTCTAAGTGGCAAATTTAAAACATCAGAAAGAGGGTTTTTTGTGTTTTTCCTATTGACATTACATAGTTATTTGGCATATCGTCTTTGCTTAATTGTAGAGAAAAATAGCTAAAACACAAAACAAAATTCCCCAAAACTAACCCACCCTACCTCACCCTTGAAGAAAAAAACTCCCAAAACAACAAAAAACAAAATACCAAAACAAACCACATCAGAGCAAGGTTTCAACATTTGAAGCAACAGACTGTTGCTGGGAAAAGCAGTAATTACAGTGTACTGACCTAGTACAAATTGCAGCAGAATACATTAGAACAGCACAACATACTTTGCTGGTCTCAATATATTATTTTAAAATGTACCAGTTCACTATAGAAAAGCAATTTTCAGAAGACCTAACACCACAAGTGGTGATTGAGAGAATATTTGTGTTGTTTCTGTTAGCAAAGAGAACGTCCTTAATCTCTCTCCGTTGAAGACCATGTTGACCATTGGTTTTGTATATATGCTTTAAAGTATGATAAGGAATTTCCCTTTGAATAGATGAATAATGAATGCTTTGTTAAGTGTTTTTATAAGGCAAATGAGGTTTTTTGTGTATGATCAAATGACACAGTCATGTGATTATTTTCCTTTGAACCATCCTTGCATACCTAGCATGACTCCCACCTGATATATGATTTTAAAAAATGATGTCTTGTTTCTTTGGCTAGAGTTGTGGAGAATTTTTGTGTCTCCATTTTTGTAGGATGTTGGTCTATAATTTTATTTTTAGTGTTATTTCCCTGTTTTTAATACCAATATTATAATCTTCAAAATGATTCTAGGGTCTAACAACATTATAAAAATGAGCTCCACTTCCAATCTTTATCTTTATACTGGGAGAAAAATAATCCAAACTAATGTCCCTTGGGTTTTATTGTTTATCACTCTACCCAAAAAGTTCATCTGAAGATCACAATAGCTTCCATAGTGTCATTCTAAAGATCAGCTCTCATTTGGACAAGGTAAATGTTGAACAAATATTGCTGACTGAATAAATGATCTATTTCTACTTAGCACAAGATGATTACTACTCTGCCTAGAATGATTCCTTCCTCCTTACCACATGAAATTCTTTAAGATTCTTTATCATTCCATCTGTGAGTCACTTGCCTGAACTCTGTGAATAGACTTGGTCTTTTGGATCTTTTATTTTCCTAATGCACACTCAAATATTAGCTTCCTGAGAGTAAGATGATCTGTGTATGATGTTTGTTTCTCACAATAATATCCAATGAGCTTAAAACAGTATCTGAAGTTCTGATGGCCTAATGGTAAGAAGCTTCCCACAATCCCAAAGGCATGCAGTTCCAGTCCACCAGCAGTACTGCATAAGAAAGATGGGCAAATGGTTTTCTCCTTCATCTGTTTCAGTGCAGTATACATTATTTATCCCATCTTTCTCATTCTCCCCCAAACCCCAAAACTGTTTAAAAGAGATACATGATTAGGTATTATTATCATGACAGGAGTAGAGATCGAATGCTGCATAGTGGACTGGACTTGGGGGGAGGGATTGTATAACAATGAAAGAATTTTTCTTTTACTTTTCAACTGGGGGAGAGGCGTGGGCAGGGAGAAAAGTGCAACAATGAATGAATGGAAATCCAAAGTCTCTGTAAATTTTCATTAAAATTAATAATAATAAAAATATATAAAGAAAAAAAGAAAGATGGTTAACCCCCTCCCATGCAATTAACGGCCTCTGAAAACTCACTGGAGGGTCAGCTATGGGTGGATTCCTACTTGACAGTAATTAACAACAACAACAACAAAGGATTAGTTTATATTTTTAAATCCCATTGTATGGTAATTTCTCTACTTATAAATCTTAACCTGTCACTGGATGTATGCATGGAAGGTTGGAACTACAACTTATTTCATTGAAGTAAAGTGATTGGTATAAATTTATATTCAGTAAGTGTTGGCTGAAAAACTGGATTTTAAATAAAGTTTTCTTTCATTCATGCATTATACTGTCATATTATTTTGTACATACTTTTTGTCAAAAGAACTTCCTTCTTTCCATTTCTTCACACTAAGATATTTGAAAATAAGTCATAGGTATCTATATATCACCAACTCACCTTCAAATAACCTTGAGTAACTTAAGTGCCTCTAAGCAGTTAGTGTATGACATTTATAAAAAATTCTACCTCATGGTTTAAATCTCTTATCCAATTCTCAAACCACCTTCATCATTCACAAATCATACTTAACCTTGTCTTCTAGCTACACTGCCTCTCTCCTCTGTCTTACCTGCTAAGAAGAATAGAGGACAGTATGTACGTGGGCTTGAGAATAGGAAGGCGAAGGTGCTATCTTCATTTCTGCAATGCTCAAATTTTGTACCTTTAAATTACCTGTTCTATTCCAAGCCAAAAGAGAGGAAAACACTAAGAAAGGGGGGGGCAAAGTGTGCAGGGGGGCACTCACAGTCTTCTTTATTACGATGTTACAATGAACAAGCTAGACTCTAGGAGTCTAAGAACACAAATTATAAGAGAATAAGAAACATGAACAGAATCTAGGCATGGTAGGACAGAGTATTTTAAAAGGCTAGCAGTTTATGAATGGTCACTTTTTTTTGATCAAGAACTTTCTTTGAAATTAAAATATATAATCACACTGTAAAATCTTTGCTTTAAAACAAATTAGTAGAGAATACAGCTTAAACTATAATTAAATGACCAAAGTAAATTGAGATAATTTTTTCCTTTTGATAACTCTCAGATTTTCTGCATTAAATTTGTATCTCCATGGTAGATCTCATGGTAGTTCTACATTTAATCTAATTTTAAATCATCAAACAAACATGTTTTAGGCAATTCAAATACACAGATAGTACTTAAATATCAGTTCTGATAAATAAATCGTGACAAGTCCAACCATATTTTTCCCTCTTCCTTATTGTGACCAAAGATGGCAGTCAAAATGCCTGATACTAATTTTTCCAGTATCCCTTGTAACTCAGACCTTAGTTTGTGACTCATACTTGGTCAAATAGACCTGTAAGAAGGTTGGTGTGGTGTGGGACATGAAAGAGGCAGAGTGTGGAAGTCCAAAAGAGGTTTTCCTATTCATTTCTTAGTAAGGTAGTCAAAATACAGTGCTTGAAATCTCTTAGTCAACAGGTATTGTCATACTTAGGTTATTGGATATGAAGGATAGCAAGAGCCTGAGTCTTCGCTGACATCACTGAACCACTAAACTAGTCATAGTACTTATGTGGATTTCTTATGTAGATACAATATCCTTGCTGCCCAATCTGAAAGCATAAATTAGAAACAAAGTTCCTATAATCAATGACATATAACTGATTTGTTTCACCAGATGGAGACAACATTAGAAGTACTCACTTAAATATGGTATTAGGTCAACTATCCAGAAGAGATCAATATCTATGCCCATTACAAAGAATTGGAGCTCTTTTGGTCTAATGGGTAAGATGGTGCATCAACCCAAGGCACGTGATTAAAATTCACCTGCTACACCATGTGAGAAAGATGGGTTATCTCCCTCCATGTGCTTCACTGCCTTTGAAAACTTTCTTGGGGGTCAGCTATGAATCAGTCCAATAAAACAATACTCCAAACAAAGGTAAAGCAGAATAGAAATTATCTGTGTTATTAATATTACACTTAAGTAAAACTGTTGTTGTTGTTGCTGTTGTTATGTGCCGTCGAGTCGTTTCCGACTCATAGCGACCCTATGCACAACAGCCCTAAACCCTGCTCTATCCTGCGCCAACCGCACTGCCTCTGACACACCCATCCCGATAACCCCAGTCACTGAATCGATCCATCTCATAGAGGGTCTTCCCCTCCTGCGCTGTCCCTCCACCCTCCCAAGCATGATGTCCCTCTCCAAGGACCCGTCCCTCCTGGCAACATGTCCAAAGTATGTCAGACGAAGCCCCAGAAGAATCCTTGCCTCCAAGGAGTAGCTTGGTTTAATCCTCTCCAAGACGAATCTGTTTGTTTTCCTGGCAGTCCATGGTACATTCAGTACCCTTCTCCAGCACCACAGCTCAAAAGCATCCACTCTCCTTCTGTCCTCCCTAGTCACTGTCCAACTCTCTGATGCATAACTAGCGATTGCAAAGACCATGGCCTGTATCAGGCGCACCTTAGTCTCCAGAGAGACACTGTTGCTCCTGAGTACCTTTGAGAGGTCCCTAACAGCAGACTTTCCCATCACGATACGCTTTTTGATTTCCTGACTGCTGGTGCCAAGAGTGTTGACTGTGGAGCCGAGCAAACTGAAGCTGTGAACACTCTCAATCTCTTCGTTAAACTACTAAAAATAATTTTAAAAAATAGTTGTAGAAGTGCAAATATGAAACTGGTTCAAACACAGGCTGGACTCAAAAGAGAACATCGAACAAATTTATCATTGCTGACATCAAATGTATCGAGGCTGGAAACAAATAAATACCAGGAAAACCTACACCTGCATCTTATTGTTCATGCAGAGGCCTTGTACTGCATGTATCACACAGATTATGGATAACTTTGTGAATAGTGGGAATTATAGAACATTTAATCAGATCAATGTGAAAGCTCTACTAACCCATTAGGTAGTTATTCCAACAGAACACAAGGATGCTTTAAAATCAGTAGAGGTGGGTCAGTGTTGTGTCCTTTCACCACACTTACTCTATCTGTATACTGGGAGTAAAGGAGAAAAGATCATCAGGATTAGAGGAAGACTCTAAGAACTTGTAATATGCAAATGACTCAATCTTGCTTGGTGTATAGTAAGACTTGAAGAATTTACTGATGGAAACTATAGTCTTGCGTTCAGATTATACTTCAACATAAAGAAAACAAAATTCTTTACAGCTTTAAGCAACAAGCAACATCATGAAAAGTACAGAAAATATTGAAGGTGTCACAATTTCATTTTACTTGAATCCACAATCAAAGTCCATTGAAAGCAGCAGTTAAGATATCAAATGACATATTACATTAGAAAATATATGTTGCAAAAGACTCCTGTAAGTATAAAAAAAAGCAAATGCATCATTCTTTGTTCTTCATTACTTATTGTCTAGATTTCAAATGCACACAAATTCTAAGGAAATACCATGCTTTGAGTCAAGCAGACTTTAATCATCTAAGTGACAACTCAGGCTGAAAGACTTTAGAGCCAAAGTGCCACCTATAAGCACGAATAGCTCTCAGGTACTTTGGGGAAATCACACCTGGAGAAAGGTATCATGCTGGCTAGAAATACATGAATAAGAAAATCCTCAACAAGATAAATTGGCATAGTCACTGCGACAATGGACTCAAATACAGCTGTGGAGTGTGAGGTTGACAAAGGATCATTCTGTTATCGACAAGAATATTTTGAATTAGACAATCTCAATGGCATCTAACAATGATAAAATAATCTTATTTAGTCCTGTTGTTTCATTGTTTATAAAAGTATGTGTAGTCACCCCAACTCTGCATCCTCAGTTTTTATGGCTCTAAAATGAAACTCTAATGTTCAACATCCATTCTCTGGCAACAGCAAACTTTTTAGTTTGTAGTTATCTAATTCAGCTGAGTAGAATGGGATATCAATGAATCTAAATTTGAAAATTATTTTTGTTGTATCAGATCACATGATTGTTTATATCATTTCAAGGGTGAACTTATTTCCTTTCTGTTCATTAGAAGATTGATGGTATTATATTGGTTGTAATGATGTGTTGAAAGGCTGTATGAAAATACTGAAACGTAATGTAAACATTTCCAATTATGTTTCTTTCCAAAGAGAACAGAGCAGTACTGTGATAATTATATTTTTATTTGTCCTAATCCCTAATAAGAGAAAATGATACTTCTAAATTTAAAATTTTACTATAATCCCTTTTATCACAACCTATTTGTTGCTTACATTAATGATTATATGAACACAGGTTCTGCGTGAACACAGGACATGTTTTTACAAGAAGACTTAGGAATAGTAGGATTAAAACAACAGTGATTTCTGTGTTGAGAAAGTTAAATAGTAATTAGTATCATAGACACCAGAGCCAGAAAGATTTGGGAGCAAATATTAATTTCCCGACCTTGTTACATAATCATTTCAAGCACTAGCTTTTCCATCAGTAAAATGAACACTGTGAAATCTACTGCAAATGTTTTTACAAGGATTAGATGAGACATCCAATGGAAAAATACAGCAGAGAATGACTGTGTGACACTTGGTAAGATTTCAATAAATGTTTCTTGTGGTTGTTCTTATTCACCACATTAAAAAAGCAAAACACCAAAAAGACACAACAAACAAACCCAAAACCCTACTGTCATCTCAAACATCGACTGATTGTGTCATTATTAGTTCCTTGATCATAGCGACCCTACTTTTATTTTTGTACCTCATAGGACTTCAAAGAATTCCACATGATCATAGATATTCATTGATAAATGACTCATAAAAATTTATAAGAAATTGATTCAGGTTTAAACTGAACCCTTAGACTTCCATGAAGCAAAATCTATTGAGAATCTTTACCATTCACCTAGTTAGTGGTGATGGTACTGTTTCTTTCTTTCTTTTTCTTATTTATTATGGTCTCCAAAATCTCTATTAATACTAGAAACACCTAGTATTTATTCCACTGTAATCTTCAAAAGAAAGCCAAAGTAATCTCTTAAGTACAAAAATCTATAGCCCATCACTTTCTCATTATATGTAAATGCAATTCTCTTATAAATGCCCAAGAACTTTTTTTTGTGTTGACCTGATGAAAAGAATGATTGCTGGCTCAGCCAGCCACTTAAAAATCATCAGTTGCTTTGCAGAGTACGCAGGAGGTCTTCAATTGATATGTTAAACCACATGACAGCAAATCAGTAAACACCAATTAAGAGATGTTTTAGGGATGGCTCAGAACTTTTCCACTTGTCTTGGGAAATATTTGGGATCTCCCCAAGGAACCAAAATTCCAGTATCCATTTCATCTTCGTCCTTTCTTAGCCTATATCTGTGCAGCAGCAGCAAAATTAATAGTAATAATAATAACAACAACAATAAAGGCCTGGGTTTTCTGACACAAGAGAACCAAGACTCTTGGCATTTTAGTAGAGTCGGTTAACCAGACTGAGCCTCCCAGTTACAGGTATAATAAGCCAGGTAGCAGTGATGGCCCTCTCCTGATCTTGTGCCCCCTTCCACCAGTGAAAATATGTTTTCTGGTTAATTTGTCAGTATTGTCCTCAAACAAAGAGACCCTTTTTATTGGCAGGCTGAGAAAAAGCTTGGAAAAGCTACACAAAAAGGAGTCAATAAAAAAAGAGAGATGGCCTTGCTGAGAAGGTAGTTCTTTCTGATTTTCTGTAATAGACTTCACTTTGCCATGAAATTAAATTTATAGTATATCTGCTAGACACTGGGACTCCAGCAAAGCTTCACTATTCCCTGACTTGACATTAAAGCAGACATTTTCATGGGGAGGCCATTTCAAGCCAAATAACTGGTTATGTGAACCGTTTACAGAAAGGCTTTATTTAAAAAGAAAATTGATAGGCACTGCCATTTCCAGAACTGTTAGTATACAGGCACACATTCAAATGTTGTTTTCCTTTGAGAATATGCCTAAAAAGACAGATGTAACGTTAGACAATGGGAAGCTTTTTGGCCTACGACAACACCTCCGTGTTTATTATTCTGAGTCACAATCTAGCATTTATCAGGTAGCAGGCTGCAAATGGAACAGCAGAATCCTATTTCAATAACAGGTGATCCTCACATAATGTAAACCCAGCCTGTGATTGCAGCTCTGATGCAGACACTGCATTGAGGGTGCACTACACTTTGAATGATCCACAATGCAATGTATATCCAGAAATCACATTCAGTGCCCGAGGGTACTGCCTGAGCCCCACATAACAATCCTGGGGTAAACCAAATTGATATATGCTTATCCAATACTCATCAAAAGGGAGCTCTGGTGGCATGGCGTGTAAGGACAGTACCTGCTCGTGCAAAGACTGCATATCTCTGGCAGTTCAAGCCCACTGGCTGCTCTATGAGATAAAGATAGGCATTCCCCTCCTGCACTATTTATGGCTTTGAAAAATCAGCTGGAGGGTCAGCTGTGAATCACTTCTCACTCCAAGGCAATGAGAGAGAAATTGCTATCCAAAAGGCTGGCTGTGCACCTTCATCTGCCCAAATCTTCCTGCTGCTCCCTCGGAGAAGGATGGACAGTCTCCTCCCATAAGATATAAAGTTTCAGAAACCCAACGGAGGGCCACCAGGAGTTGGAACCAACTAGAAGGTAGTTTGGGGTTTTGTTATGTGGTTCAGACTTTTGTTATGGCTAAATCCCATTTATGCAACCATTTCTGAAGGTAAGAGACAAGGGTTGGGTCATGTGTGGGTCATGTGTCAAAGAATTGAGAGGAAAAACATTTGAGGTCAGGTTTGGGCATCACTATTGCACCTGCTGCCTACTTGATATATGTATTTTTCAAATAAAATCCTAGTAATTGTCTACAATTTTTAAATTATAGTATTGAGTATCCTGGAAGATTGAGTAATGCTATGAAATTATAAGAAAAATAGCTTATTAAGGATCACTAATAAACCTATAAGAAAAGCTGGCAATTTTAATGGTCATGATTCTTAAGCTACTGCCTTTTTGAGCTTCTCATGACAAATGACAAAGCTACAGTTCCTGTAAATAACTTGTCCAGCAACAAGTTTAGTCTGACCACCAAGTGGGTAGGTCCCACTTAAGTAACTGTTCCACCAGGACACCCACCTTTCAAAAGAGATCTGGCAATAGTAATATTCTCATTTAAGCCTATCGAGGGTCTAGAACTAATTTCTAATATTGTTACTTAAATTGTTGTTCTAGTGGTGTTGTACCATAGAGTCAGAACTGACCCATAGCTGGAGCCTCTGGTGGGTTTTCAGAGGCAGTTAAATCACATAGGAGATTGCTCATTCTTTTCCCATGGAGCAGCTGTTGGCCTTGAACCGTGTGCCTTTGGGATTTCAGCACAGCTTCTTGCCACTGGACCACCAGAACATAAATAGAGTTTATTTTATACTGAAGCTTAATGTTAGGAAAGCATTATCTGCTCTACAGCATATGATAATACCAGGAAATTAAACATCATAGAGCAGCGGCTAACACCTTTAAATCACTGATTATCACAGTTCATCTAAGTTCTTAGTGGGGGAGGAGGCAACCAGCAAAACTGCTTTTATAAGTTAAACTAAGATGAGGTCACCACAACAGGAAGATTTGTTTAAGGCTCGTAGTTGCACAGTCTGGTAGCATAACAGTGGTTGGTGGAGAATAGGCCAACCCCTTGGCAAACAGAAGTAATGAATGGACCTGCTCTACCGAGAAGGAGGTTAGGGCCAAATTTTGACAGGGATATATGGGATATAGGAATTGGGAGGTATTTCAGCATGGGTTCAAGTTTATTATCTGATTTATATATTCAAAAACCCAGGCCAAATGTAGCTCAATAGTTTTCATTAGTCAAAGGAACAGAGCTTAAATTGATCATAAACTGGAAGCACTCTACACTGAGTAAAAATTGCAGAAACTAATCAAAGAAAAATTTTGATGTGAAAACAGAACTTTTTACTTGGAACAGAAAAGGTGTGCTGGGTCTGGGCAGTATGAATTGTTAGCTATGTTTATATAAAGCCCATTCTGCTCGTATAAAATGGGGTCAATATTTTTAACATTAATTTTAAGAATGAAATTATATTTTAAGGTATTTTGAAATCACATAACACACAAGGAAGTCCTTGGTTATCCAATCACCTCTAGGAAAATTAACTTTTACAATAATTCATAGTGCTACTAACAGTAAGGGAAATACGGTAGTAAGGACATAAAATATTGGGGACATTTTCATCTAATGCATAGATTTCTAGCATGAAGGATAGACCGAATGAATTTGGAAAGTCTCTGGGAGGGAGGACAAGATAAAGAAGACAAAGTATGCACTACTGCTTTTTAACAATGCGATTAATATCATTCAAAGTATAAGATTGACCAAAAAGCACAAATGTTAAGAATTTCAAACAGATAATCTCTGATAAAACTTACGTTTTCATATAATGTTACATTAATGAGATTGTTTTACAGCATTAGTTTTAAAGTTACATTTCTATTATTTTTGTTGGCTCTTTGGTGCATTCCCCCATCACTTTATTTTATGTTGATTTGCATACAAAATTTGTGTACAAAGTACATGATTCTTCTTCAGTGTCTTTCTGAACAATATTCACAGAAACATATATATAACATAAACACAAACACAAATTTCACATAAAATTTCATGTAATAAGAATTGAAAACATACAGAGTAAATCTTTATTAAAAGAGAATAATGTCCGCAATGTAGAAGCCTTTATTTTTCTTATAGAATAAGGCACTACAAATCCTAAATCAAGTAATGTCCTAAAATCCAGATTAAATTCAGGTTCCAAATACACTAAGTCACCTCCCCCACTTAAGATGAACAGCTAGAGGAATGTATACTACTATCCCAAATTCATCTAATAAAGCAAATAATATAAACTCTCATAAATCTAAAATCTAAAAATCATAGATCAAAGGCTTAAAAAGAAGTCAGAATGAAAAGTAATCAGTGTAACTTGAATCATTTTGAAAATCCTAAAACACTGAGTATGAATAAAGACTATATTAATATTAATACAAGTTGAAACTCAGAAAATTTTTCCATTGTGTAGACAAACATCATTATTAACTTATTCCTGAGAATCAATTAATTGCATTAGCATTTACAAATTACAAATACAGATTCATACACATATTCGGATCAGTGCATAGATAATCCAGAATTGATTGAATCTTTACAACTTATTGCTGTATAAAACCACCTTGAAGCTGAGGCTTAATTATTGTCATTCATTCTTACTAGAGCTGACTGCCTTCAAACAGCTATCTCACATATGAATGCAATTTGTAAGATCTCTTCAACCTCTACTCGAAGAATCTTATGATGATAAAGAATCTGGAAACCCTATCATATGATGAGGAGCTCAAAGAACTCAACTCACATAATTCTTTTGTAAGTGTGCCTTTACTAGCACTTCTTCCTCCACTGTAATTATTTCTTGGCATGTATGTCTCCCTACCTTGTCTGTGAAAAGTTCCAAAATAAGATCTGTGCCTTGTTCATTTTTGTTATCCTATATCTCTGAACACACTGTTTAGTGCATGTACTTACTAACCACAAATAATATCACCCAAAAATATATGATAAAAGTTGAAACCCCTGGTACCTATAAATGTCAACTTGTCTGGAAGTAGGGTTTGTTTTGGGTTTTTTTTTTTAAAGAAGTCACCCAATAAAACTACTTTGTTTATAAAAGAAGATAAGAGACATGAGGGTGGGGGAATGGCATAGGACTATTCATTGACTAATCAAGGAGGGTCTGGGGCTTCTAAAAGCTGGAAAAGTCATGGAAAGATCTTCCTCTATTTTTTTTTTTCCATAAGAACATGGCCCTCCTGATGTCCTGAATTTAGGCTTCTAGTTTCTAGGATAAAGAAACCATTTAGTTCATGCTTGTTTGCTTTAATTCTGGTTCAGCTTGAATATACAAATAAAATCCTTTTCTAGTCAAGCATTTTGTTTTATAATGTAACTGCAATCCTCACAATGTAACTGCATTGTTACCACTTTTTTCCCTGTGATTCTCATTTTCATGAATCCTGTTACCCTACCCTTTCTGGCCTTCTGGGGAAATGTCCTTTTGGTCTTACATGGTTGGTTAGTCTAAGGAATGACTGTCTTCATGATGTTATTGTTCACAATACAGATCTGTTACCATTGATCTATGGTGATGAATTTTGTTCCAGGTTTGAAGGTTGACTAAGGGCCTTATTCTTTAGGGCGTGTTTCCCTAATGTCTGTTGAGCCAATAAGTCTAGCCATTTTTACGGTTTTGAGTTTTAGCCTGTATTTTCTCCCACTCTACCCATTTAAAAGTAGTCAGCAGTGGTAGCCAGACACCATCCATTTCTGCTGAGCTCAGGGATAGGAAAGTTGAGATTCCTGAAAATCATTAGTCCTTTGAACAAACTGTATCTTTGAACCTTGGCCTTTTTTCCACTTCTTTACTCTGGGCATGGAAAGGCCAATAGTTGTGGCCAAATTCACTGCTCACAACCTATTAAGACATAGTGGCTATTCATCGGAGAAAGATATTAGAGCACTTTCTTTGTGGACTAGGTTATACAAAGTGCCTGTGCTGTCTCAAGGCACAGGGCCAGCAACATATTCCTACAAAATAATGCTATGCAAACTTTTTAATCATAGCCAAACCAAATTTTTCTCAGAGTTAGCGACATATATATATAATTATGAATATACGTGTGGATCACAACAAACTGTGGCTAACTCTGAGAAAAAGGGAAATCCTAGAACACTTGATTGTGCTTATGTGAAACCTATACTTGGACCAGAAGGCAGTCTTCAGAAAACAGAGCAAGGAAGCACCGGATGGGGAAGAGTGTTATGCCAGGGATGTGTCCTATCTCCATACGTTTTGAATTTATACGCAGAACAGATCATTTGAGAGGTGGGCTCTATGAGGAGGTATGTGGTGTCAGAGATCAGGGTTGGAGGAAGACTCATCAACAACATGCATTATATAGATGACACAACCCTGCTTGCTGAAACTGAGGAAGATCCAAAGCGCTTGCTGTAGAAGGTCAAGGACTGCAGCCTTCAATATGGTTTGAAGTTCAACATCAAGAAAACAAAGATTCTCACCACTGGGCTGATTGGTAGCATAATAATAGACAGTGAAAAGATTGAGATTTTTAATAGCTTCAGTTTGCCTGGCTCCACAATCAACACCCTTGGTACCAGCAGCCAGGAAATCAAGATGGATTGCATTGGGAAAGTCTGCTATAAGAGATCTCTCCAGATTTACGAAGAGCCACGATGTCAGTCTGGAGACTAAGGTGTGCCTGAACAAGGCCATGACCTATGCAATTACATGCTTTGCATCAAAAAGTTAGACAATAACTAGGGATGATAGAAGAAGAATTGATGCCTTTGAACTGTGGTTCTGGAGAGGAGTGTTGAATACACCATGGACTGCCAGGAGAACAAACAAGTTTGTCCAGGAGAGGGTGAAACCAGGTTTCTCCTCAGAGGCAAGGATCATGGAGCTTCATCTGACATATTTTGTGCATGTTGCAAGGAGGGGCCAGTCCTTGGAGAGGGACATCATGACTGGGAGGGTGGAGGGACAGCACAGAAGAGGAATACCCGCAAATTGATGGATTGACTCAATGACTCAGGTAATGGGTGTAGGTGTGTCAGAGATGATAAAATTGGGTCAGAATAGAGCAGAGTTCAGAGCTGTCATACATAGATTTGCTATGAGTCTCAAGTAACCCAATGGCACATGACGACGACAACAACAACATATACATTAATATACTTTTATTTTATCTCTATATCTATCTCTATCATCTATCTATATCTATATATCATCACCAAAAAATGTATGTTCATAAATGTCATCCTTTCTACTTGCTCATATTTATCCAACTAGTTTATCTGATATCTCTTTAATTACATTCATGTTTATTACTAACATTTATTATTTTCTATTACTCCTGATATTTTAGGATTGTGTATACAACTGTGTTTACATCCTCTACCCATGATATTTCTTATAGATTTCTCTGTGTCTTCCCTTTATTTATTAATTCCTGTCCTCATGAGTCACTTGTTTTGAAATACTTAGTTACAGTAGCCCTAGGAATCAAACATGTTGTTATTGTTAGTTATCGTAAAGACAGCTGCAATTCATGTGAACTGGATCCTGCATCGTTCACACAATTTTTGCTGTGTTTAAATGCATATAAAACTAAACTCATTGCTGTCCACTCAGAATCGACTTAAAACTGACTATTGGGGGGGGGGGGTCAGAAGCCATAAATATCAAAGGAAGAAATTGCCCATCTTTCTCCCACGGAGTAGTTGGTGGGTTGGTGCCAACTGCCTTTGCATTGACAGCACATCTCTTTACCCACTAGGCGACAAGATCTCCCAGGTTTATGGAGGGCTCTGTAACTTTTATAATGGAAAGAATAAACCAGCCAACTAGTGTAATAGTTACAATGAGGTAGATTTTACTGAGAAGTACCTTCTGAAATTTTTTGTTTCATAAAAGTGAAAATGTAGACAAGTTGTTTTTTATTTCAGTTACAAAAGCAAGATTCTATAGATAGGAAGCTCTGATTTAGGTACTGGATTATATCAGAGTACTCCACTGGTTTGCACACCTTTGATACTGAATGTTGACAGAACATTACATGTCCATATCCATCATACTAAAAATATTTTATAACATGTTATTCCTTATACTTTAAAATTTGGTTTTTCTCCCCATAAATTAAATTTTACATTAAAAAATAATAATGAATAGGCCATCCCTGAATCACCTAATGATGAAAAATATTATCAATGTAGGTGGATAGCCAGCAATGAATATCTGTTAAAGAATTATGAAAAAAAATACTTTATTGCCAAAATTTGATTTAAGTACACAAGTTTGATGACAATTACAAAACCTTAAGAGATATAAATCTAAAGCCTCAAAGCTAGGCTTTGTCCAAATAATGCCTTGTAAGAAAAAAAATTATTTCAACATGCCCTTTTGTTTCTCATACTCATTAAATAATTAGATCTTGAAGAATTTTAAATAAATGAGCACTGCTCCACTGACACAGCACAATAGAACACTGAGCTGAATTCTGAAAGATAAGCATTCTCCTAAACATCTGCCCATTTAAATTCTGAACAAGACAAGTTCTTAACATAGGCTTTCTACTTCAATCTTTGGTATATAAACTAACAAATAAATAGAGCAGTAAAACTGGAGCAAATCGAAGAAAAAAGATAGCCTGATGAAACCCACGGAATTACAACAAAGCTGAAGAACCTCACTTCAAAGATCTTTAACCAGAAGTTCAGAATCAAGAAGCTTGCACAGCAGCCGTTTTGACTCTGACATGGAGAGAGCAACGTTTAAGGGACTGTCACCATGAAGACCCGGGAGTCTAGAGCAGTTAAGCAGGAGAATCTACAGATGAGTGGCCAAGGGATATAAAAGAGGTCAGCCTCATGAGGGCAGTTAAGGCAGAAATGATGACTGACACCAAATTTAAGTGAAATTAATAAATTTAAGGATAAACTAAAAGTTTATGTAAGGAAATGCTTCTAAATGGTGCTTTGTGCCCCCTTTCTAGCAGGAAGTTAGATGGGCAACTCCTGGTTCATAGATATCCAGCATGTGTTGTTTCAGATCTACAGATGAATCTTTTTCTCTACTAGATTGGGGAGGAGGAATGCAATGATCATTGTACACTTTTAATTTTGGCATATGCTACAGACTTCATAGTGATATGGAGAAAAATAGTAAATACATGTTCTCTCCTGCTGCTACTGGGCCCTGAAATAGCTAAAGAGGTATAAGATAGTAGAAGCAATGATTTCAAAAGATACTATATAACATGAGAGTGGCTGGAGATTATTATGTTGCATGAAATAACTCAGTCTCACAAGGATAAATACTGCATAGGACTATTTTTATAAAATTAGAAAGATTACTAGTAATATAGGTACAAAAGTCTAAAGAGTGAAAGAGAGCTAGGCGGGGCTGAGGGTGGGCAAGGAGAAAATCACAAGTTCACAGAGTTTGGTGGGCAGAGAGAGGGGGATTAGAATTTGGAAAGATCCAGTGGGTACCTGAAAAGGCAAGGTAATGGTGGGCATTGATCAATGATTATTAATTTTGCAAAACACAATGTATGGGAATGATAATACAAAACACAAAGTGAATAGAGGAATATATGAAATGTATGTATAAATGAAACACACTGTACACAAATTTTGTATGAAAACCAACATAAAATAAAAATAATTCTTAAAAAGTTATCTGTGTGGAGTATACTTGGGGTGGGAGTGGGGATGTGTGGAGGGGGGTGGGATTGTGTACCAATGAGGGAGTTTTTCTTTTGCTTTTCAAGGAGAAGAGCGAACTGGGGGGTGGGGATGGGGGTGAGTGGGTGGGGAGAAAAGTGCAACAATGAATGAATGGAATTCCAAAATCTCTGTAGATGTTCATTGAAATTAATAATAATGATTTTAAAAAATTTAAAAAAAGTTGTCTCTAACTCACTATTCAAATTCAAGTAATATTCAAAACCCACAACAGAGAAAGAATCCTTTTAGGAAATTAGAACTGACACCATGACTGACTGGTAGCAGAATTCATTGCATACTATATAAACTTCAGTATTGAAACGAAGCCATGAAAATAGAGTTTTTCTTTCCCTGATTTTATCTCCCCCTGCCAAAAAGATATCCATTCTCTGGAATTTGACTTTCAAGAAACCCCTTGAAGTTCTTATCAGTCTTTTTACAGAATAGAGTAAGGTAAATCATACTTGATGAATGAAACTCAGAATTTATTTTCTTCAAGGTCTGAAAAGCTATGGAATAGTTGTGATATGCCATCACGTCAGAATCTATTCATAGTTGACCTCCCTGGGAGTTTTCAGAGACTGTAAAATGAACAGGAGGAGACTGACCATCTTTATCCCACACAACAGCTAGCTGGTGGATTCGAACCAGCCATCTTTCATCGGCAGTCACAAGTCTTATTAAGGGGTTAAAAAATAAACACATACCTGCAGAAAGCGGAAAAAGGATTCACATCTCACATCATAAAGAAAAATCAACTTAAGGTAGATCAGAGACCAGGGAGATCAAAGCCCAACATTATAAAGTTTATAAGAGACAAATTGGGACCAAGCATAGAAGGCCTAGTCTATGGTTTAAAGAGGCTGGTAAATACAGCCAGAAATACTCCGAAGAGGGTAAGATCTTCTAAAGATTAAATCCCTCTGCGCATGAAAGATTTTTTCCCCCAATAAACTGATAAAACAACCGACCTACTGGGAATAACATTTGGCAATACCATTTCAGACAAAGGTCTTATATCAAAAGTTTACATGATAACTCCACAATAAAAAGACTAATAACACAATTACAAAATGTTCAAAGGACATGGAAAGACTTTTTACACAGGAAGACATTCAGATGGCCAACAGGCACATTAAGAAATTCTCAAAATCACTGGCAATAAGAGACATGAAAATCAAAATCACAATGAGATACTACTATCTAACCTCAGTAGCAGTGGCAAAATTTAGCAAGGCAGCAAGCAATAAGTGTTGGAGAGGATGCAGAAAGATAAGAACTTTCATACACTGTTGGTGGGATTGTAAAACAATCACTCTGTAAGGCATTTTGACATTACCTCAAAAAGTTGAACATAGAAATTGTAAATGACCCAGCTATTCCGCTTCTAGGAATATACCCTAAAGAAATTAGAACAGAAACACAAATGAATATTTGCACACCAATTTTCATGTTGTTGTTGTTGTTATGTGCCGTCGAGTCGCCTGCGACTCATAGTGACCCTATGTACAACAGCCCTAAACTCCGCTCTGTCCTGTGCCAATTGCACTGTCTCTGACACTCCCATTCCAATTATCCCAGTCACTGAATCAATCCACCTCATAGAGGGCCTTCCTCTCCTGTGCCGTCCCTCCACCCTCCCAAGCATGATGTCCCTCTCTAAGGACCGGTCTCTCCTCACAACATGTCCAAAGTAAGTTAGACGGAGCCTCAGAATCCTTGCCTACAAGGAGCCACCCGGTTTAACCCTCTCCAGGACAAATCTGTTTGTTTTCCTAGCAGCATTATTCACCATTGCAAGAATATGGAAATAGCTGAAATGTCCAACCACTATTTAATGGATTGAGAAATTGTGGTACATTCACACAATGAGAAATTATGCAGCACTCTGGAGCAATGATTTAGAAAATACTACATACCTTGGGAAAGACTCCAGAGTATTATGCTGAGTGAACTAAATCAGTCTCATAAGGATAAATACTACATAGACCATTATTGTAAAAATAGAAGGATGACTAGTAAAGAATGTATGGGAATCCACGGAAGGAAGAGGTGGGAACAGAGGGGTGAGGATAGGTAGGGGTGAAATCACAAGTTTGCACAATTCGGTGAGTGGAGGGAGAAGGTAAAGGAAATGGGAAAGATCCAGCAGTCACCTGAAAAGACAGGATAATTGTGGGCACAGTCCAGTGGTGATTAATTTTATAAAACATAATAAATGGGAATGATTGCATAAAACACAGTATGAATAAATAATAATATGAAACACTGCATTTGAACTTTGTAAATAAACCAATATGGTTTGGTGTTTAGTTTTGTTTTTTGGTTTTGGTTTGTTTTTTTTTTTAAAGCAGTGAAACAACGTTGAGGCAACTGTTGCCTAATAAAAGAAAAATCATTATGGCCCATTTTCAAGGGCCTATTTAGTCTTTAAAAAGCATGTGTAAATCACCCTCACAGTAATGGCAGATAAGGCTGTTATTGGGGAGCACAATTAGCACCTCAAAGCCATTACTCTAAGGATTAAGAAAGCATTAACCAGTGTCTTTTTCTTTATTTTGTATCCTCAGAGTTTATTTACATTTTTAAACCTGTCTCAGTAATATAGCAACTTTTACTTTTATAAATAAATAAATGGAATGAAATCCTTGCGTCAAGATTTACATTTTAAGTAGTGCTGAGTTGAACCCACAAAGCCTCAGGCTACATTGTGAGTGATGGTGAAATTACTAAAGTTGTCAATAATTTTGTTTAATTTGGATCCACACTCAACACCCATGGTAACAGCAGTTAAGAAATTAATAAGATATAGTACATTGGGCAAATCTCCTGTCCGAGACCTCTTTAAAGTGTTAAAAAGCAAAGAGGTATCATTAAAAAGTAAGGTATACCTGATCTAAGTTTTACCATAGTATTTCAAATTGCTTCTTATGCAAGTGGAAGCAAGTTAATTAATAGTTGTTGTTGTTGTTGAGTATTTTGGAATAGGAACCAACCTATACCTGACCCTTTAGTGAGTCTTCAAGGGCAGTCAATTGCATGAGAAGAGATTGCCCATCCTTCTCCCACAGAGCAGCTGGTGGCCTCAAACCACATGCCTTCAGGATTACAGCACTAGTGGCTTCTTGCCACTAGGCCACCAGAGCTCCCTGAGATATGAAGCCCAACTAACAATAGGTGGCTTGGAAACGTGGTGTTGCCAAAGAGTACTGAATATACCATGGACCACATAAAAGAGCAAATAGGTACGTCTTAGAGAAGTGCAGTCAAAGCGCTCCCTGGAGGTAAAGACGGTAAAGTGCTCTTTCTACAGTTGGGCGAATTGTCAGGAGGTACCAATCCTTGGAAAAAGACATCATGCTTGGACGAGTGGAGGGTCAAAGTTGAAGCTCCTCAATGAGATCCACTGACAAAGAGACTGTGAGAGTGAGCGTGAGCAGGGCAGAGACTGTGAGGTGGCACAGGAAAGGACAAGGTTCTGGGTTGTTGTTCATAGGATCTATATGAGCAGAAGGGCATCTATTTCTTCTTTCTTCCCAACTCCTGTATTTCAGCCACCAGTTACCATTAATGCAATTTGCTCATTTTTAAATGGCAGAGACTGGTTGAAATCTTCAATTTCTTCATCTTTGGTAATGCACTTGCTGCGAAGGGTCAGGGACGGCAGCCTTCAGTATGGACTGAGGCTCAATGTCAAGAAGACAAAGATTCTCACCACTGCACCAACTGGCAGCATCAGGATGATGGCGAAGAGATTGAGAGTGTTCACAGCTTCAGTTTGCTCGCCTCCACAGTCAACACTCTTGGCACCAGCAGTCAGGAAATCAAAAAGCGAATCGCGATGGGAAAGTCCGCTGTTAGGGACCTCTCTAAAGTACTCAAGAACAACGGTGTCTCTCTGGAGACTAGGGTGTGCCTGATACAGGCCATGGTGTTTGCAATCGCTTGTTATGCCTCAGAGAGTTGGACAATGACTAGGGAGGACAGAAGGAGAGCGGATGCTTTTGAGCTGTGGTGCTGGAGAAGGGTACTGAATGTACCATGGACTGCCAGGAAAACAAACAGATTCATCTTGGAGAAGATTAAACTAGGCTGCTCCTTGGAGGCAAGGATTCTGGGGCTTCGTCTGACATACTTTGGACATGTTGCCAGGAGGGACGGGTTCTTGGAGAGGGACATCATGCTTGGGAGGGTGGAGGGACAGCGCAGGAGGGGAAGACCCTCTATGAGATGGATTGATTCAGTGACTAGGGTAATCGGAATGGGTGTGTCAGAGGCAGTGCAGTTGGCGCAGGACAGAGCAGGGTTTAGGGCTTTTGTGCATAGGGTCGCTATGAGACAGAAAACGACTCGATGGCACATAACAACAACAAGAACAATAAGTTTTCTGTGTATGCATATAGATAATATTCTATTACATGACAGCACTATGCGTTGGTACATGTTCTGATTTTTTTATGATGATAAACATGAAACCATTCTTGTTATTGTTATATGCCATTGAGTTGCTTGTAGCTCATACCGACCCTAAGTAAAGAGCCCTAAATCCTGCTCTACACTGTGCCAACCTCATTGTCTCCTACACACATATTCCCACTACCTCAATCACTGAATCAATCCATCTCATCAAGGGTCTTCCTCTCCTGCGCTGTCTCTCCTCCCTTTCAGCATGATGTCCCTCTCCAAAGACTAGTCCCTCCTTGCAACATTCTTAGTAAACAAAGAAACAAATAAACAAAAAAGGCATATGTCTGTCATTCTAAACATAATAAACTAAAAAGTATACCATAGACGTTCAATCTAGATACATTCTTTTCAATCATGTTATGCAGATAACACAACCCTGTTTGCTGAAACTGAGGAAGACCTAAAGTGTTTGCTGAAGAAGGTCAAAGACAGTAATCCTCAATGACTAGTGATGATAGAAGGAGAGTTGATACCTTTTAGCTGTGGTGTTGGAGAAGCGTGTTGAATATACCATGGACTTCTAGGAGAACAAACAGGTTCATCCTAGAGAGGGTGAAAGCAGGCTGCTTCCTGGAGGCAAGGATTCTGAAGCTTCATCTGACAGACTTTAGATATGTTACAAGGAGGGATCAGTCCTTGGAGAGGGATGTCATGCTTGGGAGGGTGGAGGGACAGCGCAGGAGTGGAAGATTGTCCATGAGATGGATTGATTCAATGACTAGGGTAATGAGGATAAGTGTATCAGAGATAAGAATATATGTATACTGTATTGAAACAGATGAGGGAGAGAACTGTTTAAAAGGAATATGTCGTTGTTGTGATGTGCCATTGAGTCGCCTGTGACTCATAGTGACCCTATATACAACAGTCCTAAACTCTGCCCTATACTATGTCAATCACACTATCTCTGACACACCTATCCCCATTACCCCAGTCACTGAATTAATCCATATCATCAAGGGTCTTCCTCTCCTGTGCTGTCTGTCACTCCACCTTCCAAGGACTGGTCCCTCCTTACAACATGTCCAAAGTATGTCAGATGAAGCTTCAGAATCCTTGCCTCTAGGAGCAGCCTGGCTTTACCTTCTCCAGGACAAACCTGTTCGTTTTCCTGCCAGTCCATGGTATATTCAATACTCTTCACCAACACCACAGCTCAAAGGCATTAATTCTCCTTCTATCATCCCTAGTCATTGTCCAGCTCTCTGATGCATAGAAGTGATTGCAAAGACCATGGTCTGTATCAGATGCACCTTAGTCTTCAGGGAGACACCATTGATCTTCAGTATTTTGGAAAGGTCCCCAACAGCAGACTTTCCCATTGCAATATGTCTTTTAATTTCCTTGCTGTTGTTGCCAAGAGTGTTGACTGTGGAGCCAAACAAGCTAAAGCTGTGAACAATCTCAATCTCTTCACCATCCATCTGAAGCTGCCAGTTGGTCCAGTGGTGAAAATCTTTGTCCTCTTGATATTGAGCCTCAAGCCATATTGAAGGCTATATATAAAGTATAAAAAATAAAAAAATAAGGGAAACAAAAGCTGTGCAATTAATTTTTAGAGACTAAAAAATTTCATCCTACAATATTAAGATTATTTTTAAGTATACATGTGAGAGATTGTTTTTATGAAGATAGAACTGAAAGTGAAGAAGGAAGCCCCTGCCCCTCCCAAAACTGAAGCCAAAGCAAAGGCATTAGAGGCCAAAAAGGCAGTCCTGAAGGGCATCCACATCCAAAAATAAAAAGAACATCTGCACATCACCCATATCTGGCAGCCTAAGACACTGAGACTCAGAAGACAGGCCAAATGCCCCTGGAAGAGCACCCCTAGAAGATACAAGCCATCCATCAACAAGTTTCCTCTGACCACTGAGTCAGCCATGAAGAATATAGAAGATAACACACACTTGTGTTCATTGCGGATGCCAAGGCCAAACAAGTATGAAATTAAACAAGCTTTTAAAAAGCTCTGTGACATTGGTGTGGCTAAGGTCAACACTTTGATTAGGCCTGATGGAGAGAAGAAGGACTATGCTCGACTCGCTCCTGACTATGATGCTTTGGATGTTGCCAAAAAGATTGGGATCATTTAAACTGGGTCCAGCTGGCTAATTCTAAATATAAATTCTTCTCTCACACACACACAAAATGCATGTGTGAGCACACTCACACACATGTACACACACACACACACACACACACACACACACACTCAACTGCTGGAAAACTATACAACCTAAGAAACCTAAGATTCTTTTCCAATTGATTAACAAATATTATCTCAAATTTTTTTTGTTGATGTTTGGTTTTATTAAAATAAAACTTTATTTAGGTTCCATATCACACAAAAAAATCAACTTCAAAACATTATTTAAATATAATAAAACAGAGGAAAATAATTTTATAACCTCATGATAAAGAATTCTCAAGTTTCAAAACTCAAACCACAAAGGGGGTGATTAACCAAGCTGATCATATTAAAATTCAGAACTTCTGTCTTTAAGACAGCATTTTTTAAATGAAAATATAGTAGCAATAGCAGCAATATTTAATGGGAAAGCAAGCAATAAATTGGGGGGTGGGAGTTGAGCATATAACGTACAACAAAGAGAAGAACATATAAAGCAGAATCTATAACAGCCTTGGCTAGTCACTAGCGAATTGGATGATATCTTTAGCCAAATTAAAAAATAAATTATTAATTAATTATTATTGTTGTTGTGTATCTTAAAGTTGGAACCAACCCATAGGTCACCCTCCAGCAGGTTTTAAGAGGGAGTTGTTCATACAGAAGGAGATTTCCCATCTTTCTCCTGCAGAGGAGCTGGTGGATTCAAACTGTATACCTTTGTGTTGCCAGCGCTAAGTAACCAGAGCTCCCTTATTGTTGTATAGTTTGGCACAATATTAACAGCTCTAACTCTGACACATTTCCATTCCTCAGTAGCTAGTATACTGGCTTGACATCAATGTCTGCACACTCTCACTCACATGCATACCCTTACTTTCCCCCAGATTTAGAGCCTCCTAAGTGAGACCATCATTTCAAGCAAAGGTAGAAAGTGATTTTCCAAAATTGGTGGCAGAAGAGAGAAGTGACTTTAAGGTAAGTACAGAGTTCAGTAGGTAGCTCAGCTATGGTTACACAGGTTTGTTTTTTCAAATATGTTCATGGTTGGTTGTGTATACGCATATAAAGTTTTGCAAGAATAGTCTCTCAGTCTCTGCTCTAGGTAGCTGCCACTAAGTCACCCCTGTGCCATGGCTACTTGAAGCACGATGATATGAAATATGTATTTTTAAATTTTTAGATTCCAAAAATATTATTATAACTCAATAAGAAAAATAAAAATACCCAAAAAGAATAAGCAAAATATAAGAGCAGTTTCCAGAGCAATAAACCACAAGGACTAAAAAACTATACAAACTAATGTTTTATATCATTACTAATTAGAAAAATGGAACTTAAACTGCCATACCCAGATTCTAGTTTAAACCACAAGTTTGAAGAATCAGAACAAGTTTATAACAAGGATTTAAAAGGCTATCGTACAATGGGCACACTTTTGCTAAGGGTAATATATTGGAACATACACTTTGGCAAACAATTTTGTATTACAGGGGAGGTTCAAAGATATTCATAAGTTAAGATTCAGCAATTCCATTCTTAGGCAAGAACACTAGAGAATTTTGCACACAAGCACCTGGATATGTTGAGGAATATTTATTACAATACTAATTAAAACATCAAATAACTAAAAATTAGAAAAAATGCTATTCGGGAATAATAGTCTGTGATAGTAAAAAATGTCTGAAGATGATGCTGCATAATAAATAGCCTTCAAGCTCTAGAAGGTTCTGTTCTGGCCTTACTCCATAGGTAGATGGTTCCATGAGAGCAAAGGGATATGGCAAGCTAGAATCTATGCTTCACTGCTAGTTGCTGAAAACAATAGTACTCAACAATGACTAAGCTTGCGTTGATGGCCCAAGCTTGTATATGCTCTATCGCTGTATCTGAGCTGAGCCCTACCACCATGGATACATGTATTTCTAGTCCTAAGGATTGATCATTGAGTCGCTGTTTAAGGGTGTCAGGAGTGTTGTCACTAACATACCTTGGAAGTTCTGCTTGGTGTGTACGCATATGAGCATGCACTGAGGGGTGGATTGGCAAAGGTGAGCTATAGAAAATAAGGGTGACACTGAAGCCTTCTTATTTGTCATTATTTTGCTGAAAACAGTGAGGGTGTCTAGTAATTTTACATTTAAACCTAGCCTTCTAGGTTCCTATGAAGGTATCTATGCTCACGTTGGGATTGAAAATTCTGTGTAAGATGTTGTTAGCTTGATTTATGCATACTAAGTATTCCTTAATATAGTTTATAGGCTTCTCTTTGTACCCTGGTTCCCAGACCTGGTTGAAGAAACCAGAAAGAAACTTATAAAGAGAATCATTAAAAGTTACTTAATTTCTTTTGGTATGATACACATACACTAGCAAAGAAAATACATTATATGCAGCCATAGCATCCGAAGAAATCCAGTGTTTTTATATGCCTTGTATACCTATAATTCTTTTATAAAGGAAATATTCACAAACTAGACACATATGAGCAATTTCACATTAAAATAAATGTATTACATTGTCTTTAGAGCTTTTATTATGTGTTAGACATCGTGCTAAGGTATCTTCATGTTCAATTTCAAAGCATGAAAAATAGGATCCATTAAATCAAGGAACATAGAGAAGAATTTAAAAAAGAAATGCATGGTCCATTTCACCCATTTTCCAATTTGTAAAATCAGATGGTCTATAAGAAAGCTATTTGGCCCAGAAGGGTAGACATTTCTTTGTATTCAACATTCTTATTATCCTTTAGAGAAAAACTCACTTTCCTGCTACAGACATTAGATTCATAATCCCTCTTTTCTTTTAAGAAAGCTCAAGGTAAGCAGGCTTGGTGGGGGTTTTTTTGTTGTTAGGTGCCATCAAGTTGACTATGACTTGTAAACAACAGATCTGAACCTTGCTTCATCTGCATCATCTTCATGAAGTCTGTCCCGCTCAAGCTCATTGTCCCTGTGTCAATCCATTTTGTGGAAGGTCTTCCTCTCTTTCACTCTCTACTTTGCACGGCATGATGTCTTCCTCCAAGTAGTGGAACAAAAATACATTTAGTGTAGATTCACTTAATTCTCTATAGTATCTATCCTAATCTTGGACTGTTGTGTTATACCGTCAAGTTGAGTACCTACAGAGGCTTTCCATGATTATAAATTTCATGAAAGGACTTTGCCTAAACTGTAAAATTTTCTTCCTTAATACTTGATTTGAAGCATCTTTTCTCTTTAAAAAAAAAAAAACTGAAAACAGTTTTGGATAAAAATTAGGCAGAATAAAATAAAATTCTTAAACATAGAAAAAATTTTACAGAGAATAAAATATATTTATGTATATTAATCTAAATAGCATAGCTGCCTTCTACGTATTCTTTTTATAAATAAAAAGCTAACTCATAGCTTACTCTCTGGAAGGTTTTCAGAGACAATAAGTCACATGGAAGGAGATTGCCCATTATTCCCCTACAGAGCAGTTTGTGGATTCAAACTGCACGCCTTCCGCTGGCAGCGCAACTCCTTACCACTAAGCCACCAGTGCTAAAAATAAAACTAGCATCATTTAATACATCATGATTCATCAATAGTGTATCTAGATAAATCTCAATTTTAGAATTATCTTGCTTGATCTCTTGTTCCAAATAGTTTTCCTTATCAAGCCAAATCAATCTTCATCTTAGGAAGACAAATGACGATTTCTAAATAGGTTTAATGGAGTAATATGTTAGTGTATCTGGCAGTGAACCACACACTTCTTTCTTGTTTTAATTGCTCTTACTCTGAGTTGAGTGTTCTTCTGAAGTGTTATTCTGTTTGCCAAGACTTGAAGGTACTGAGGGAAAATAGCAAGAGGCTCCTTGAGAAAGAACAGAGGAGAAAATTAACTACAGGGGAAATCAAAACTGAGAACAAAAAAAAAAAACAAAGCAAAACACCAAAACAATTATGGAATCATTACTGTTGCTTTACTAGTAGTCAAAGCCAAGGAGGGTGGGGGTTAGTGCAATGAATACTTCAGACTTCTGTACCTGACTGTATAGTGGTCTTGTATTCTAGCAGACCCCAAAGATAGGCTAATTAATTCACCTTCAAGTTGCCAGAACTGATACTTAGTCATCATCATTGTGTTCCCAGTGGTATAAACCCCAAAGGGGAAACATAATTCTTGTGGCTGTCACTCTCATTGGTGGCCCCAAATCACACAAAGACGAGGAGAGGTGTTCCTGCTTCTTTTTTAAATACAGAATTCTGCCTGTGGAATGGATTTTTGTAGAATAATAAGGCAGCTGAAATGTCTTCTGCATGACAATATTTCTGAGTCTAGATTTAGGTGTCTTATTATTACATATTGAAATACACATTTTACTGATTAGTTGAGATTCCTACATTTTTATGGTGGGTTGATGGATATTTCAAAATAATTACCATGGAATTCTTAGGACTACCAAGCTGATAACTGACCTCCAACATATAGGAATTAGGCATTTTCAAAATCATCACTCAAATACATTTCTCATTAATATGGGTTTTTAAAAAATAATTAGTCTCAATATTACTTTTATGAATTTTTTAGGTCACAGTTGTTAGAGAGGAAGCTGAATAAATGAAATTCCACTACTTACTGGAGTAGCACAACTACTAGCTTTTGAGTCAAGAAATCATAAAAAGTTCATGTTGTTTTCTCAGTATACAAACCACAAACTACGGTAAGATGAATCTTTATTCTACAAATGAAATTAACTTTCCTAGTATTTATTTTCTTTAATTCACGATACTTTCTAATCATATTATGATCTGTAGAGATATAGGCATAGAAATATTCTGTTATGTAGGATTACTAACTAGCACAATCGTTACGGCTTTGTCTTATCCGTTAATATATTCACAATGATTAAGCTAAAATAAATCAGCGTGAAGCTTTACTTTTTAAGGCAAATGCGTCCACCTTTCAGAATCAATAACGCATTATTAGTGTGTCAAACTGGCTGACTAAATACTGCTTCTACTTCTGCTTTACAAAAGAAGCATATGAAAGTTTGTCTTGTTTGTTTCTTATTTAGTTAAGTCTAGCATCAACTATTATAGGAAATTGCATTCCCATTTTAAGACATTAGATAAAGTAACCTACCAAAATATATAGAACCCATGGAAAGTGAGGGCTTAATAATAAATACAACATGATCTTTTTTTTTTAAAAAAAAAAAAAAAAGGTCCTAGATAACAAGCTACATTTTAGAAATTTTATTTCTTCTTTGGAAGATAACAAGAGCCCGCATATTCGATTCAAAAAATGATTTCAGGGTAAGAAAAGACTTGTTTTATCTTGCCCCAGTAATAGATTTTTTTTTCTCCTTTTGCTGAATTCTCTGCGTGAATAACAAGAGTGGCAGCCATTTTCTCCCAGCTCAACATCAAAACCCCTTTCATCTGCTGTCTAAATGCAAACAAAGCAAACCTTCCAGCAGGCCTTTCTTTCCAGATAAATTAAAACTCTCATGTCCTGGGGCCTAAACCAAGCCTACAGGCCTTCCCTAGATAAATCCGCTCTCAACCTGAAATCTTCTTGCCACACGTGCTCCTTGTAAGATAATTTTGCAGTAGCTAATCAATAATGCAACAGTAAATTGCATTTAAATAAACATTAGCAGCCCCTCTTAATGAATAAAACCTCATCTGCAATTTGTCAAAGTCAGAAATACCGGACTCTTTTGATATTCATTAGAATATTGGAAACTGGAGCTTTGACAGGCTTTCTGTACATTGCAATTGCCATTGTGGATGTGTGCGTGCACTAAAAAAAGGTTTATTTTTATACATTCCAAGTTGAACATAGCGGAGCATACAGCAGGTTTCTAGACTAGAATTCATATGTCTGCTACTACTCTGGTTAAAAATATATTGAGATAATCCTGCTTTCCATTGCAAATTATGAGGCAACCAACTTGTATGTGCCTCATTTGAATTTTCTGACTTTAGATGGATAAAAAAAGTAGAAATCTTTTTTCTGAAATGACGATAGTGAAAAACTACTTGATTTATTTTAATGTATTATTATTTTTATATTTTACTGTAGAACATTATTATTATAAAAGAATTCTAATTATTGAAATTAACAAGAATATTGGCTGTCAGGCCCAATATTTTTAAACTTATTAAAACACTTCTCTAAGAATTTGTATTTAAGAATAAATATAAATGTTGTGTGGGGCCTAATAAGTAAAATTTCCAGAATTCAATTATTCTAATATCACTTTAGAAAAATGAATAATTCTTATTTTAAAAGGATTTGAAATATGACTAAAGAAAATATTAAGAAATATTTTTAGAGGTAATCTGTGATAAAGAACCTAACATTAAGTGCATTTTTGTTATGTTTTGAAGTTTTCTATAATTTATTTATAAACATAACACAAGTGAACCTGGAGGACATTATGATCAGTGAAATTAACCAATCACAAAAGGACAATTATTACATCCAATCACTACTTTTAAAAAGTCAAGAAAAAGTTAACTCACAGAAAGAAACATTCTTCAAAAATGACCAGGGAGGAAGCTGATGAAAGGGGTACCACTTAATAGAGGATAGACTCAAGTGAACTTGAACAAAGGGAAAGGCAACATGCAATATATAAGAAGTTCCACAAAAATGATCGAGGCAAAGGAAGCCAGTGGGTGGAGCACAAGAATTAAAGGCAACAAAAGTAAATACTTAGCATAATGTCCTCCAGGGTCACCCATTTTGAATCATATTGCAAGAGTTCCTTGTTTTTCAATGCAGCATAGTATTCCATTGTGTGAATATACCATAGCTTCTCTATCCATTTGTTTGTGGAGGGGCACCTGGGTTGTTTCCAACTCCTTGCTATTGTGAACAAAGCTACGATAAACATTATGCTGAGTGAAATATCTCAGTCGCAAAAGGACAAATACTGCACGGTTCCACTGTTGTAGATTGGAACTGACATAAGGGTTGGGGTAAGACTGAGAAAAACTGGATAAATTATGTATACTGCATTGAAATAAACGAGGAAGAGAATAATTCAAAAGCGATATATGATAGGGTATTATGGTTATCACAAGGGTCCAGAATTAAGTGCATAGTGGAGTGTATGTACTTGGGGCAGTGGTAGGGGTGCGGGGGGATTGTATGCCAAAGAAGGAATTTTTCTTTTGCTTTTCAAAGAGAGGAGCAAACTGGGATGGGGGAGGGCTGGGCTGGGAGAAAAGTGCAACAATGAATGAATGGAAATCCAAAATCTCTGTAAATGTTCATTAAAACTAATAAAATAAAATGTTTTAAAATACTATTTTGCACACAATCCTGCAGTAACAGTAATAACAATGATCTGCAAGTGATAGAGGGACGTACAAGCTAAATGAGAACGGGAAGCTGAATGGTGCTACATCCTTAAATATAATTAGGTTTGATGAAGAGTATTTCTAGATGAGTATTTCTATGCAGTGCAAATATATCTGTGAAAGCAGCATACAAAGGGCAAATTTATGACAATTACTTAGTCAAATCAAACACCTTCAGGGAATGAGTCACTGGACCTAGAGGCTCAGGGCCACAGTCTTCAGGGACAATGAGGTCAACTCTCATCAATCCACAAAGACTATGTTCTACCTTCTGCTTTGATGAATAACAAATGAGAGCCATAGAAGCTTGTGAATGGACATCTATGATGCAACCATTGGTCTCTCCTTGACTAGAGAAGAAAATAAAAGATGGAAGTAATTAGTCTAAAGGATTAATTAACCACACAATCTCCAGCTTCTATGACCCTGAGACCAGAAGAACTAAATGGTGTCTGGCTCTTACTACCAGGCACTCTGAAAGGGAAAATGGAGGGAGAGTTTCTAGATAGATGGGGAGGAAAAGATAAAACAAAGCTCAAAGAGGTGAAAAAAACTAGGCTTACTGATTTGTTTGATACTGGTGGAACCCAACAAGCTATGTCCCTGATTCACAGTTTCATATTTTAAACTACTCTCATGGCTCAACTATCAGCCAAATAATAGATGGCTTAGGATGTAAAAAGGTAACACCAGGTAAATACACAGTCCCTAGAGCAAACTACATGTGTATTGGTCAATAGTATTGCAGACTGACAGAGAATACAAAAATCTATCCTGAAGGAAATATAACCAGAAAACTTCTGAGATGTCCAGATTTAAAGTCAAGCAAAATTCTAAGAAACAGTTGCAAACACCCTTTAATGATTAAAATGCAAAATGCACAAGCAAAAATATGAAGGAAAACCGGAAGTTATAAAAAATTAAATGGAATGCATGAATATTGACAGTCTAGGAATTAATGTTCTGAGATGGACTGGCCTGGGCCATTTTGCCTCAGACAAACATATGATCTATTATACCAAGAATGAAAAACTTAAGTAGTATGGTGTTCTAGCCATAGGGAAAAAGACAATTTCAAGAACTATCCCAAAGTGCAATGTAAGTGACAGGATACTCTCCATACGCTTACGAGGAAGACTTGTTAAAACAACTATTACTTACATATATACCTCAATTAAAGAGGAGTAAACTGAGGATCTCTATCAACTTCTGAAATTCACCAAATGTGAAATCAAGATGCATTAATAATTATTGGTGACTGGAAAAAAATGAATTGGCAGTGGCTAGAAAAATGGGTTCAAACAGCAATGAACATGAAGAAGGCATGGGACTGTTCATTTTCTGGTATATATAAAACCAGAGTTAACAGTACATTTGACCTTACAAAAAAGAAATTTAAAAGAAGCTAAATGGAAATTAAATAATAATAATAATATTCTCATTTCTTAACATGCACTGTCTACCTACATTCCCGGCGACAGGTGTCTGAACATTGACCAGGAAGTCTTGGTGGTGATAAATGTTCCAGACATTTGAAGGAAGTGCCTGTGGTGAACATCAGGCTTCAGAGAACATCTGCTCATAAAGTATGAAAAGAAATTGGAGACACAGGACAACACAGTTCTACAATGGAAGTTGGTTACAAAAGCTTCAACAATCTATGCAATAGTCTAAGCAGTTTTGTTGATTTTATATTATAGAAAAGGTAACTGACTGGAACAATACCATATCACAAAAATTTAAAGCTCCATTCAAGATTAAATAAAATAACTTAAAAGGGCACTGTAACCTTAGCAAGTGACCAAGTAGTTGTCGGGAACATCCTGACTCTTGATTACTGGGAACAGAAGTAACTTAAAAGAGTTGGCTTCTGTCAAAATTTTTAAAACTTAAAGGAACAAAACCTACAAAATATCCAGAAGAAAACACTAAAGTGAACCTTCACATCCTTAAGTGGGTAAGTTTGTTAGATATGACAGAGAAAGCACAGCAAGAATAAGGAAAAAAAAAAAAACACCCAAAACTCGATGAACTGGCCCTCATCAAATTTAAAACATTTTTACATTCAGGGACACAAAAAAAGAAAATGAAGACAACCCACACATTATGGGAAGTACTTACAAAGTTTATTTCTTATAAAGGACTTGGATTTAGAACATACATATTTTTTAAAAGTCTTATAACTCAACCATAAAAAGTAACTAAAATGTTAATAAAAGAAAAAATATTTAAATAGATATTTTTTAAAATGTGTTAATTGACAGTAAGTACACAAAGATGTTCAGTATCATTAAAAAAAAACCCAACAGAACAACCACATGCAAAAACAACAACCCTCATTATCATCAGGTCAGAATCAAGGAATAGATGATCCTTCAGAGATTGTACAGAGGAGTAAATAGATGTGAAGAGGTAGCTCATCTCTATTCCTCTGAACCATTGGTGGATTCAAACCACCTGCCTTTGGATTGACAGTACAGCTCATCACCCAGCACTAGGCCACCAGAGCTCTAGTTATTAGATGATACAGATAACTCCATAATGAGATGCACTCTCCACACCAACTAGTTAATCTGAAATCAAGCCAGTAGGTCAAGACAAAGGTTGACAAGGATGTAGAGAAAGTGAAACACAGATATATTGCTGATGGGGATATAAAAAGTGATGTTTCTTTGGAAACTTGCCTCACAGTTGTTCACAAAGGTGAACATCCAGTTACCTATAACCAAGCAATTCTATTCTTACATATATCTGTGTCTCTCATTGCTGAAGAGTGAGAATTAACTCCTAGCTGACCCTCCAACTAGTTTTCAGAGACTGTATATCAGTTGGGAGGAGATTGTCATCTTTCTTCCAAGGTGGGCTCAAACCACAGGATATGTATCACCTTTGAGCTAGAAGAACAACTCCCTTCCAACTAGGCTACCAGAGCGCCCTTCTTTACAGAATAAGTGAATATATAGATCCTCGCAAACATTTGCAGATCAGCATTTATAGCATGATTATTCTTGATCACTAAATGGCCAAAGCAATCCAAACGTCCATCTATGATTAATTGAATATAGAAAAAGTGGTATATTGATATATTATTGTTGTATTTTGTGCCATCAAGTCAGAACTGACCCACAGCGTCCATATATAGTGGAACATGTTTGGCAATAAAAAAGTGATGAAGTATAAATATATACTACAATATGAATAAGCTTTGAAAAAATGCTAAGTGAAAGAAGATAAATGCATTCTTACAAAAACACTATTTATATGAAATGTATATTGTTGTTAGGTGCTGTAGAGTTCAGCATGACTTACAGTGAATATCAAATCAAAACCTTCCCTGATTCCGTGCCATCATCATCATCTCTACCATGCTAGAGCCCATTGTTGCAGTCTCTGGTGTCAATCCAGTTTGTAGAGGATCTTCCCTATTCTGCCTTTCCACTTTTGTGAACATGACATCCTTTTCCAGGGACTGGCTTCACCTAACAACATGCCTGAAGTATGTGAGATAAAGTTTCACCATCCTTCACTTGAAGGAGCATCCAGACTGCAGTCTATCCAAGATATATGTTTATTCTCCTGGCAGTTCAGGGCTATTTATTGCATCAATTTTCTTCTGTTATCTTTATTTACTGTTCAACTCTCAGATACATACAAGTAATTGGAAAGACTATCACCTGGATCATTCATACCTTAGTCTTTAAACTGGCATCCTTGCTCCTCAATCCAGTCTCCCTGAGAGCAGACTTTCCCAAACCAATAGGTTTTTTTATTTTTTTTAGACTTCTGGTATCAAGGCTGTTGATTGTGAGTCCAAGTAAGACGAAATCATTGACAATTTCTATCATTTTCCCATCAATCTTGATGTTGCCTGTTGATATAGGGGTGAGAATTTATTTTCTTGATATTGTGATGTAATCCATACTGAAGGTTGCAGTTTTTGATTCTTTACAGCTGGCCTCCTCACATTTAGCAAGCAAGGTTTTGTCATTTGCAGAACACAGGTTGTTGATGAGTTTTCCTCTGATCCTAGTGCCACATTCTTCTTCATAAAATTCAGCTTCTTGAATAATCTATTCAGCATAGAGATTAAACAGGTATGAAGAAAGGATGCAGCATTGATGCACATACACTCTTCTTGATTTTAAATCATGTGGTGTTCTCTTGTTTTAACAACAGCTTCCTGGTGTAGGTATAGGTTCCACATGAGCAGGATTAAGGGCTCTTGGATTCTTATTCTTTTCAGTGTTATCCACAATTTGTTGTGATCCATACAATCAAAAGCCTTTGTTGTTATAAGCCATTGAGTGGCTTTCAACTCATAATGACCCTATGCACAGTAGCTCTGAACCCTGCCTATCTTGAGTCAATCTCACTGACTCCAACATATCTACCTTCATTAACCCAATTACTGTGTCAATCCATCTTATCTGAGTCCTTCTCCTGTGCTGTACCTCCAACCCTTCCAAACATGACATCCTTTTGCAAGGATTGGTCTGTTCTGGCCACATGCCCAAATTATGTAATACAGAGCTTCAAAATTCTTGCCTATCAGTAGAAACTTCATTTCACCCTCTCTAAGAGAGACCTATTTGTTTTCTTAGCGATCCATGGTATATGTTCAAGATTCTACTCGCACACCACAACTCAAAGACATCAATTCTCTTTCTGTCATTCTTAGTTATTGTCTACCTCTCTTATGCATAGCAAGTAATTGTGAAGACCATGACTGAGATCAGAAGCATCTTAGTCCCTAGACTGAGATCATTACTCTTTAAGATTTTGGAGATGTCCATGACAGCAAACTTCCTCAATGCAATTCGTGTTTTGATTTCCTGACTGCTGGTTTCAAGTCAATAAGACACGAGTGGATGTCTGTCTGGGACTATCTGCTTTCAGCCAAGATTCATCTGATGTCAGTAATGATATCCTTGGTGTCACAGTCTCTTCTAAATCCAACTTGAATCTCTGGCAGTTCTTTTTCAATGTTCTAGCTGGTTTGTTGGGGTTTTTTTAATAATATGCAACAAGAGTTCTTGAATAATTTCCACATTATATTGGGTCACATTTTTGGGAATAGAAACAAAATTAGCCATAGTGCTCCTTGGAGGCAAAGATAGCAAAGCTTTATCTCTCATACTTTGGACATGTTGCTAGAAAAGACTATTCCTTTTCCATGCTTGGAAGGGTAGAGGATCAGAGAAGGAGTCCCATCCAATGGATTGACATAGTGACTGTAGCAATGGACTCAAGTGTATCAGAGATGAAGAGTATGACACAGAATAAGACAGGATTCAGATCTGTTGTTTATAGGGTCTCTATGAGTCGTACTTGACTACAGAGCACCTAACATCAAAAACAACCAGTCTGTTGGCTAGATTTCTTTACGTTTATTGAAACATGTCAATTGATATCCCACTGATTCCTGCCTGAGGCCTAGTTTTTGTCAATGGCTTCAGTGCAGCCTGAATTTCCTCCATTATCACCATTGATTACTGATCATACGCTACTACTTTCTGAAATAGTTCTTGAAAGTTTACACAGAAATGTTGGGTTTTCATTCATTCATTGTTTCAAATTTTCCTCCCTCTCTCTCTCCCTTCTCCCTCCCCTAGTCCACTTTGTAATCTTGTTACAGATTGTCAAATATCACACATACAATGCTCAATCATATATTCCCTTCAGACAGTCTTTCCCCTCATACATTTCAGTACATTGTTCAATATCTACCCACTCATTTCCTGTTTTCCCCACAGACCTCCCTGTTAGCCCTATTTTGTAAGAGGAGTGGTATGCAGCACTTGTGACTGAGATATTTCATTCAACATAATGTCTTCCAGGCTCACTCATGTTGTGTAGCGTTTGACAAGTTCACTGTTTTTCACTGCAGCATACTATGCCATTGTGTAAATGTACCACAGATTTTCTGTCCACTCATTTGTTGATAAACAGTTGGGCCGCTTCCCTATCTTTGCTATTGCCAGTAGCACTGCAATAAACATGAGTGTGCATACATCTATTTGAGTAGCGGCTCTGGTTTCTTAGGGTATATTTCAAGCAGTGGGACAGCTGGACCAAATAGTATTTCTATTTCCAGCTTTTTGAGAAGGTTTCAGATTACCTTCTATAGTTGCACCATTTTTACATTTTCACTAGCAGTGAATAAGAGTTCCAATCTCTCCACATTCTTTTTTTTTTTGTAGTCATTTTTTTGTATTTTTTTATTTTAATAATTTCAATGAGCATTTACAGAGACCTCGGAGCTCCATTCATTCATTGCTGCACTTCTCTCCCATCCCAGCCCTCCCCCCCCAATCCCAATTCGCTCCTCTCTTTGAAAAATAAATCCCCCTCACTGGTACACAATCCCTCTGCACCTCTCCCACCACCCCAAGTACATTCCACTATGCAACCTTAATTGTAGACTCTTGTGATAACCATAACACTCTATCATACATCGCTTTTAAATTATTCTCTCCCTCATCTATTTTACAGCAGTGGCACCGTGCAGTATTTATCCTTTTGCGACTGGGATATTTCACTCAGCATAATGTCCTCCAGGTGCATCCATTTTGAATAATATTGCATGAGTTCCTTGTTTTTCAGTGCAGCGTAGTGTTCCATTGTGTGAATATACCACAGCTTCTCTATCCATTCGTTTATTGATGGGCACCTGGGTTGTTTCCAACTCCTTTCTATTGTGAACAGAGCCGTGATAAACATGGGTGTGCATATATCTGCTTGTATGACAGTTATGGTCTCTTTGGGATATAGTTCCTGTAGTGGAATTGCTGGGTCAAATGGTATCTCTATTTAAAACTTTTTGAGAAAGCGCCATACTGCCTTCCACAGTGGTTGCACCATTTTACACTCACACCAACAGTGAATCAGGGTTCCAGTTTCTCCACAACCTCGCCAGCATTTGTTGCTTGCTGTTCTGTTAAATTTTGCTATTCTGACTGAGGTGAGAAGATATCTCATAGTTGTTTTGATTTGCATCTCTCTTAAAGCTGGGATTTTGAACATTTATTCATGTGTTTGTTGGCCATTTGAATGTCTTCTTTGGTGAAGTGTCTGTTCATATACTGTGCCCATTTTGCAACTGGATTATTTACCTTCATCTTGTTGTGGTGCTCGAGTATTTTATAAATTCTAGATATAAGTCCCTTATCTGACATGTCATTACCAAATACTGTTTCCCAGTCAGTGCCTTCCCTTTCTACCCTGTTGGAGAAATTTTTGTATGTGCATAGATGCTGTGTTTCATTGATTATGCAAAGCCATTTGACTGCATGGATCATAAAAATCTGTGGCTGACTCTGAGAAGAATGGGAATCTCAGAACATTTAATCTTGCTAATGCCAAACTTATACTTGGACCAAGAGGCAGTCATCAGAACAGAGCAGGGTAACACTGCATGGTTCAAAATTGGGAAGGGTGTATGCCAGGGATGTGTCCTATCTCCATACCTTTTCAACCTGTATGCAGAGCAGATTATCCGAGAGGCTGGGCTCTATGAGGAGAAGTGTGGCATCAAGATTGGTGGAAGATCTATTAACAATCTGTGTTATGCAGATGACACAACCCTGCTTGCTGAAACTGAGGAGGACCTCATGCACTTGCTGCGAAGGGTCAAGGACTGCAGCCTTCAGTATGGACTGAGGCTCAATGTCAAGAAGACAAAGATTCTCACCACCGGACTAATTGGCAGCATCAGGATGGATGACGAAGAGATTGAGATTGTTTACAGCTTCAGTTTGCTCAGCTCCACAGTCAACACTCTTGGCACCAGCAGCCAGGAAATTAAAAAAACGTATTGCGATGGGAAAGTCTGCTGTCAGGGACCTCTCTAAAGTACTCAAGAGCAACTATGTCTCTCTGGAGACTAAGGTGCGTCTGATACAGGCCATGGTCTTTGCAATCACTTATTATGCATCAGAGAGTTGGACAATGACTAGGCAGGATAGAAGGAGAATTGATGCCTTTAAGTTGCAGTGCTGGAGAAGAGTATTGAATGTACCATGGACTGCCAAGAAAACAAACAGATTCATCCTGGAGAGGGTTAAACCAGGATACTCCTTGGAGGCAAGGATTCTGGGACTTTGTCTGACATACTTTGGACATATAAGGAGGTACAGGGTGGAGGGATAGTGCAAGAGGAGAAGGCCCTCTATGAGGTGGATTAATTCAGTAACTGGGGTAATCAGGATGTGTGAGCCAGAGGCAGTGCGAATGACACAGGATAGAGCAGGGTTTAGGGCTGTTGTACATAGGGTCGCTATGAGTCGCAAGCAACTCAATGGCACATAGCAACAACAACAACAACAACAACGGGATTTGATTCTTAGAAAGTCCCATTGATCCATTTTATCTTCTCCTGGTTGTACATTTTTCTGGATACTTGGAAGACTGTTTATGTTGTGAATTAGGACTACTAGAATTCTTCCAAGCTTTTCTTTAATGACGTTTATAGTCCTTGATTTTAATCCTAGATCCATGATCCACCTTCAGTTGGTTTTTGCATATGGAGTGAGGTGTGGATCTTACTTGAGTCTTCTGGAGATATTTTTCCAATTTTGCCAACACCATTTGTTAAAAAGGCTGTTGTTTCCCCACTTAACTGATTTTATCTCCTTGTCAAAAATCAGTTGACCATACATAGGTGGGCTGTTTATTGCCCTGTTGAACTTTGCTATTGTTACTAGGACAGGAAAAAGGTTTTGGCAGTGACATATCTGATAAAATTTATTGAATACTCCATCACCCGGGTGTATGCCAGGGATGTGTCCTACCTTCGTACCTTTTCAATCTATAAGCAGAACAGATTTTCCAGGAAGCTGGGCTCTATGAGGAAGAGTGTGGCATCAGGATTGGAGGAAGAGTCCTCAACAACCTGTGGTATGCAGATGACATACCCTGCTTACTGAAACTGAGGAGGACCTGAGGTGCTTGCTGTAGAAGGTCAAAGACTGTGGCCTTCAACATGGACTGAAGCTCAACATCAAGAAAATAAAGATTCTCACCACTGGGCCAATTCGCAGCACCATGATGAATGGTGAAGAGACTGAGATTGTACATAGCTTTGGTTTGTTTGGCTCCACAATCAACATTCTTGGTACCAGTAGCCGGGGAATCAAAAGACAAATTGCAATGGAAAAGTGTGCTGTCAAGGACCTTGCCGGAATACTGAAGAGTCAGTCTGGAGACTAAGGTGTGCCTGATCCAGGCCATAGATTTCACAATTACTTGTTATGTGTCAGAAAGCTGAACTTTTGTTTTTGTTGTTGTTTAATTGCCATAAAGTCAAACATGAATCATAGTGACCCTATGAACAAAATACCGAAACCCTGTTGTATAACTACAGCTATTTCTCTAAGTTTATAGAGTTTCCAGGGGCAGGTTGTTTAGGAAGAGGATATCACTCCTGCTTCCTAACTTGTTTTAATCTGGGAGCTCCACAACACACTGTCCATCATGTGCAATGATTTTGGCATTTGACAAAGCTGTGATAAAGTGTTCAGCATCACAGCAACCCAAAGTTACCTCATGACAGCAAACTGACAGACATAGTAGAAGAATGTTAGTCCCAAACACAATTAACACCAGGCCCTCAGGCCAACCCACTTTTAAATACCAAGGCCCTTCACCAGGTTATGTTGACTCTAAACAAACTCACTGTTAGTTAAATCCAGCAAATCAAATCAACTCACACACAATTGTGAATAAAATATAAAACAACCTAACAGTCCACACTCAATGCTCTACCAACACAAAACATCCACCTTCCACAATCCAATAGCTTTGGGTTAGAAATTTTGGTATTATATTATGTTTATTCTTGGTTATAGTTTTCATTGGAGGATATTAAGTCAGTTTGCAACTCAGAGTGGCCCCATTAGATACAACAGAACCTCACAGACACCACAATAAAACAGATATAATCAGAATAAGAAAAATAGGCACATGTGTATGCATGGGATTGTGTATGTATGTATGTTACTGCTGCACCTTGATGCCCTAGTGTCAAGATGCTGTGCTGAAGTCCTTAAGGCACACAGTTCAAGTCCACCAGCAGCTCTGTAGGAGAAAGATGGACAATCTCCTCCCTTAAGATTAACTGCCTCTGAAAACCTGCCAGAAGGTCAGCTAGGGGTCAATTCAGATTTGATGATTTACAACAACAACAGCATTACTGCTAGGTGCCATCAACTTGAATCCAACTCACAGAGACCATTATATGATAGAAAAGAATGACTTCATTGTTTTTCTTGGCTGTATCTTGGGTGGTGCAGCAGTTAAAGTGCTTTGCTGTTGACTGAAAGGTCTAGGGTTGACCCTACCAGCTGCTTAGCATTGCAGGAGAAAGATACAGTAGTCCGATTCTGTAAGCATTTATAGTCTTAGAAAACCTATGGAGCAATTCTTCTCTGTCCTACAGGATTGCTATTCACCTGATTAGGATCATAAGAGAAGGTTCTGGACAAAATGGGAGAAAAATGTAAAACAAAATTCAATATAAAAAAGATCATCTCCTAAGAAAAGATTAGTGGAACCCCTGAGACTATATCGGGACAATGATTGAGATAATAAAAAGATAATTGATGCCTTTGAACTGTGGTACCAGAGAAGAGTATTGACTATACCATGGACTGCAAGAAGAACAAGCAGGTTCATCCTGGAGTGGGTATAACCAGACTGCTCCTTGGAAGCAAGGATTCTGAGGCTTTGTCTGATGTACTTTGGGTATATTGCAAGGAGAGACCAGTCCTTTGAGAGGGACATCATGTTTGGGATGGTAGAGGGACAGCACAAGAAAGGAGGACCCTTGATGAGATGGATTGACTTAGTGGCTGGGGTAATGAGGGTAATGAGGGTCAGAGACAGTAAGGTTGACACAGCATAGAGCAGCGTTCAGGGCTCTTGTACATAGGGTTGCTATGAGTTTAAAGCAACTCGGCGGCACATAACAACAATAACATTCTTAAATGTTATAACATTCATTATGATATGAACTTTACAAAATAATTACTAGATTATTAGGTTTACAGTCAACCTTAAGGCTTCTAAAGTAGAAAAATCAGAAATTCATGCCCACTACACACACAGATATTAAAACAAGTGACAGTTTTTTTTTAAGATACAGTTGACTAACAGTGTGGCTCAGCTGCAGATGTTATAACAAGTTTTGTGCAATGGAGAAGAAAGCCTGATTAAGGTTATAAAAATAATTTATAATTTGAAATTATTATATCTAAAGCACTAGAATTATCTTAAATAAGCATTTAGCCTTGCAAGACAGTTGCTTAGCTAGTATAAATGCTAAATAAAAAAATACTTTCTAGTGATTCAAACGTGCATCACAGGTGACTATTAAAAATTATTGAACATGTTTGGTTTTTTTCATCCTAAATACAGCTTGAATTTGAGTAAGATAATTTTGTTTACTTTCTTAGAGACAACTTTTGAGCTTTTAACTCTACCATATAATGAGGGGGAAATTTGATAAAGTTACATGGCTTTAAGCTAGAAAAGGTCAAGACTCAAAGAAGAATTCCTTAGAATTTAGATCAACATTCTCTATATTGCAATGACAGATTTTATACTTTTTTAAGTGAAAGAAACTACTTATAGCCATATAATAACAGTGTACTTACCCACCACAAAGCAATGGTTGTCCTGTTAGTATCTGCTGAGACAAAAAAAAATACTGTAAAAGATAGTAACACTTTGAACTTACTTGTGTTTTTAAATAATATCAATTTATTTTTGTACATATTTGAAAAAAAAAAGAACATGCACAATTGGTAGTTCAGTCAGTTTGTTCCATTCAGTGGTCAAGGTTCGATGTGCTTTATTTGACGAACTACAAGCAATTACCATTGAGGTTTCTGGAGCATAAAAGTAGTTTATGATATTATATTTCACATTATATAGCAATTTTTGGTTCACCAACAAAGAATGTGAAAGTTCATTGAACTAGCTGCACTGGTTAGAACAAGGTTAACGTGAGGCCCACGTATGTAGTTTTCAACTTGGGGTTTGGGAGAGGAGAATGTTCTCTTAGGTCAAAAATTATCTAGGTTTAGATTTCTAAGGAATGATTCTGAAGCAGCTAAAAAAGTAAAGAAGCATATCAATTAAGCATCTATTAGGGAAGGTAGAGGAATTTTGACTTTGTAGTCCATAGCACATCACACCATTAATTAAAAGGCCCTACATCTGGGGCATTTTGCGTCTAAAGCAAAGTATTATAATAAAATGTGAAAAGAGCTGGAGTCAGAAAATCAAAAGGGTCGAACTCGTTCAGCATTTCTTATGCTGAAAGAATTTAAAAACAAATTCAAGCCACAAGTTCCAATGTTTAAGGATGCTTTGAGCAGAATAAATATTAAGTGATCCAAGCAGCATTAAAAGAAGATGGAAAGAGTATACAGGAGGAATTGTATCCTCCTGTATCAGCAGGAATTGGCTGACACAGAAGAATTTCAAGAAACAACATATGAGCAAAATCTTATGGCGATGAAGGAAGAAGTTCAAGCTGCTCTGGTAGAACTGGCAAAAAACAAGGCTCCAGGAATTGACAACATACCAACTGACATATGTCAACAAACAGATGCTGCCCTGGATGTGCTCACTAAGTTGTGTCCTCCAGAAACACAATCACCTGGCCAACTGACTGGAAGAGATCTTTTTTCTTCCCATTCCTAAGAAAGGTGACCTGACAGAGTGCAGAAGTTATTGAACAATATAATTAATATAATCACATGCAAGCAAGATTCTGCTGAAAATTAAAAAAAAAAACCAAGTGAAGCAGAATGTCAGCAGAGAATTGCCAGAGGTGCAGGCTGGGTTTAGAAGAGGCTGTGGTAGTAGGGATATTATAGCTAATATTAGACAGATCTTGGCTGAAAGCAGAGAGTACGAGAGGAATGTCTGTGTTTCATTGACTATGCAAAGATGTTTTTGACTGTGTGGAACACAACAAACTGTGGCTAACTTTGAGAAGAATGGGAATCCCAGAACATTTAATTGTGCATATATGAAATATATACTTGGACCAGGAGGCAGTCGTCAGAATAGAGAGAGCCAGGAGATGTTGCATGATTCAAAATCAGAAAGCATGTATGCCAGTGATGTATTCATTCTGTCTCCATACCTTTTCTGTGTATATGAAGAACAGATCATCTGGGAGGCTGGTCTGTACAAGGAGGAATGTGGCATCAGAATTGGAGGAAGATGCAGATGACACAACCCTGCTTTCTGAAGCTGAGGAGGATCTGAAGCGCTTGCTGCAGAGGGTCAAGGACTGCAGCCTTCAGTAGGGACTGAAGCTCCACATAAAGAAAACAAAGATTCTCACCACTGGGCTAATTGGCAGCATCATGATGGGTGGTGAAGAGATTGAAATTGTTCACAGCTCTAGTTTGCTTGGCTCCACAATCAACACTCTCGGTACTAGCAGCCAGGAAATCAAGAGATGAATTGAATTGGGAAAGTTGGCTGTCAGGAACATCTCCAGAGTACTGAAGAGTAATGATGCCAGTCTGGAGACTAAAGTGCAACTGATCCAGGCCATAATCTTCAAGATTGTTGGCTATGTGTCAGAGATCTGGGCAATTACTAGAGATGATAAAAAGATAATGGATGCCTTTGAACTATGATACGGGGGAAGAGTGTAGAATAAACCATGGGCTGCCAGGAGAACAAACAGGTTTGTCTGAGAGAGGATGAAGCCAGACTACTCCTTGGAGGCAAGGATTCTAAGGCTTCATCTGATATACTTTGGGCATGTTGCAAGGAGGGACCCGACCTTGGAAAGAAATATCATGCTTGGAAGGGTGGAGGGACAGAGAAAGAGAGGGAGGCCATCACAAGATGAATTGATACTGTGACTTGGGTAATGAGGGTAAGTGTACCAGGGCCAATAAAGTTGGCACAGGATAGAGCCAGTTTCATGGCTGTTGTACATAGGGTTGCTATGAGTTACAAGCAACTTGATGGCACATAACAACAAGTAACTTGATGGTACATAACAACAACAAACAACAGGTGTTCCTAGGGAGAAGGCAGTTTTCTCTCATTAAGATCACAGCTAACTAGGTCACCACTATGAGTCAACGCTAGAGCAGTGATTTTTATTTGGAGAGAAAGTACCCTGCACATTTAATGATAGGTGTTAGACATGACCATGTTAATTTTGACTATATGAAGAAGTATGTGGCACCAAAATTGGAGGAAGACTCATCAACAACTTACATTATGCAGATGACCCAACCTTGCTTGCAAAAAGTGAAGAAGACTTGAATCACTTACTACAGATAAGTCTTCAATACAGGTTATGTCTTAACATCAAGAAAGCAAAAATCTTACCACTAGACTAATAGGTAACATCATGATGTTGTTGTAGCTCTGTGCTGCTGAGTTGAAACTAACCCATAGCTGAACTCCCAGGAAATTTTCAGAAGCTATATATCTCAAAAAAAAAGGAGAGTGCCCATCTTTCTCCCATCTAACACATGGTAGATTCTACCAGCCCTGCCTTTGGGTTGGCAGGGCAGCCCCTTATTGAAGTTGTTAACAATTTCAACAGCCATGATAGCAGCAGACAAAAAAAGCAAAATAATTGTTGCACTGGAAAAATCTTCCGCTAAGTCTTTCTTTAAAGTGCTAAAGAGCAAGAAGGCCATTCTGACAACAGTGTGCCTGATCCGCGCTATGGTATTTTTCAGTTGTTCTTATGCATCTGAAAGTTGAAAAGTAAATAAGGATGACAGAAGAAGAATTGATACCTTTAAGCTTGTAGTTCTGGAGGAGAGGATTGAACATCCTATGGACTTCCCAAAGAACAAACAATTCTATCCTGAAGGAAGTGCAACCAGAATGCCCCTTAGAGGCGAGGATGGTGAAACTTTATCTCATTTGCTCTGGGCATATCAAGAACCAGTCCTTGCAGAGAGACATCATGATGGGAAAGGTAGAGGATCAGCAAAAGAAAGGAAGACTCTCAGAGGTGGATTGATGTATTGACCACTACAGTGGACTTCAGCATGACAGAAATCATAAGGACGGTGCAGGATTGGGCAAGTTTCAGTTCAGTTGTTCTGAAACAACAGGGTCATGTCATTCCGAATCGACTTGACAACACAATACCAACTCTGTTTTCGTTGGAAATAATCTCAGTGGTTTCAATAGGTAAACCTCAATGACAAAGGTAATAAAAGTGCATTCTAACCAACCTAGCTAGGGCTGACATTAAATCCCATGGACTTCCCTGCTGCCATTTCTGTTACGAAGCACTCATCAACGGATCCATGCATATGGCTCTTTAGCAACTAGCAGCAAACTTTCTAAGCCCACCCTCGTTTCTCCAAAATCAACCAGCAGTCACAGGTGAGTGACTTCAATAAGGATAAATAGCAAATTCATCCTAGGGCAAGGAAAAGAGTCCCCTGAGATTGCCAACGATAGATTACTGAATTCTGCTGAGAGTTAAAGACTTGCCCTTCTGTACTAAGTTCAGTAATTGAATGTCTTGGATGAACTCACTCAACATTGGGTGCTGCAGTTTTCCAACTATGAAATGAGAATCACCAAATGAAAAATTTGGACCTTTAAACAGTTGCTGTGCAATAAAGAAAAGGAATTTCTTTATATGAAATTTCATATATCTGTAATAACCACAAGAAGTTCAAAGCATAGAAAAAGGCAGAAAAATATGACCTAATGTATATAGTACATTTTTTTATTCATTCATTATTGCACATTTTTTAAGGTCAGTAAAGACAGAGAGAATGACACAAATTGGATAAGGATCATTCTATTAATACATAGATTTGCTGTGAGTTGAAGCTGACTGGATAATAACATCTAACTACAAAACTATGTATAAAGGCAGCAATTTAAAACTTAACTTGGAGGTAAAGATTTTAATATCAGAGTATTAAAATTAATTTCTCATTTGGACTAAGCAGCTTTGTTTCTCTAAGCTAGATCAATGTAACAATGTTTTTGAAATACAGTTACATTACCAGGAAGAAAATGAAAGCCTTAACTAATACAGTATATATGTATTACTCTTGGATCAACAATATAATTGATTCTGAAATGTTTATATCACACCTAGAAATAGAAATGCTGAAGTTTAAGATCTGTGATAAAAAGTTTATAAAAATATGGTGCAACCACGGTGGAAGGCAGTATGGCACTTTC
>NW_006399758.1:5104772-5107197 GCF_000299155.1 Elephantulus edwardii | reverse complement strand
TGGAAGCAGGTGTGCCAGATATGATGAAATTGGCTCAGGATGGGAGAGTTCAAGGGCTATTGTTAAGGTCACTGTGAGTCTTATTTGCCTCAGCATCACATAGCAATAACAACAGCACAGTATGCAGAAAGTATTGAGACTCAGATAATTTCTCTAAAGTTCTGACTCTCCAAGGATATTTTCTCTAGTTATCATTTAATTGTCAAGCTCTCAAATCCTAAAATCCTCTAAATCTTAAAGCAGTGAGGTTTCTTCTTGTCCAACTTGACATGGTTCAAATACTATCCCCTTTTAGAAGCAGCAGTCACTCGGTGCCTTGAATCCTTGGAAATGAGCAAGGCAGTCTCTTTGGAGATTCCCCTCAGAGCCTTTGGGAACAGCTGGGGCAAGGCCCATTCTTATATGGAGGGGCAGCTGTCAGGCTGTTCTCCTTTGTCGATTTACTCCCACCCCAGAGCGTGGTGACAATCACCACTCCCACATGTCCATTTTGTGAAATCCTTTCTGATCCTCTTTTATTTAACACTTGCCTCAGTGAGACGTTTTCCTACTCTACCCTGAGCACTAACTCTGCTTCTACCTGTTTAAAAACTTCTAAACTCTGTGAGGTTTGTGTGTCCAAATCATATGAGATATTGTGGACAATCCTGACAAGTTCTCATAACATATACTTAGAAAATAAAAACGACGACCTGAAGTGTGTGTTTGCCAATAATAAAATCATTTTCTTCTCAGAAAAACCTATGAATTAATTCAATAATCTACCAAAAAGGAAAAGAAAGGTAACATGAAACCCATTTCAGTGTAACTTTAAAAAAAAAAATTTCTAATAAAACTTGCTAAAAGAAATTCTTGACTGTAAAGTTTCGGGTGGGGGAGCTCTCATATTATATGAGGCAGGCTTCCACATTAACATTGGTCCTTTCATGACTTGTTTACTAGTTAAATATTCTGTTAAGAAATTGTCACTGTTGTTGTTATGTGCCCTCAAGGCAGAACTATCTCATAGCTGACCCAATTTCAGAGACTGTAAATAGCCTGGGAAGAAACTACCCATCTCCCATCTTTCTCTCGTGGATCAACCAGTAGATCCAAGCCACCAGCCTTGGATTTGGTAGTGCAACTACTTGATCACTAGGGTCAACAGAGTTCTCTGTTAGAAATTACTATATATTAAAGATATATATTTTAAGGATTTTTTTTAATAACTAAGAAATTAGTATTTTCTAAAAATATCTCGGAAGCAGGAGTGGCATCCACTTCCTAACCAACATGCCTCTGGAAACTCAATGAACTTTGAAATGACGATAGTTGTATAAAGGCCTTCTGTTCATAGGGTCGCTATGCATCATGCTCGACTCAATGGCAATCAACAACAATGACAACAACAATAAACATATCTTTATAGTTATATGAATTCTTTTTTTTTTAGATTTGAGGTTGTTTATTTACAGGTACACCATCTGTCAGTATACACACAGTATTCTTTTTCAAGGACTGTCCTGCACAGTAATAAGGAAAAAATAAAGCAAAACAACCTGTACACAGATCGGTGTCCTTTCTTACTTTGAAAATACTGTGCAAAGTTTGCTGTGCTCTTTATATTTTCTTTAAAAACAATGTACTACATCAGGGTTGGGGTAAGACTGAGAAAAACTGCATAAATTATATATACTGCATTGAAACAGATGAGGGAGAGAACAGTTTAAAAGCGATAGATATATTAGGGTATTATGGTTATCACAAGAGTCCAGAATTAAGGTCGCATAGTGGAGTGTACTCTGGGAGGGGCGATTGTATGCCAATGAAGGAGTTTTTCTTTTGCTTTTCAAAGAGAGGAGCCAACTGGGGGGGTGGGGGGAGGCGCAGGGAGAAAAGTGCAACAATGAATGAATGGAAAGTCAAAATCTCTATAAATGTTCATTAAAATTAATAAAATAAAAACCTCCAATGTACTAGGAAAAGAAGGAAAGCTACAAAATAAAATAATTTTACATAAAAGTAGCACGACTTTTACTTCACCTTTCTGGGCCTCAGTTACCTCATGTATAAACTAAGAAATTTAAGAGAAATTATATCTGAATGCTATTTCTAATTAGGAAAGAAGTTTTATCATCAGAGAAGTTGTTTTTGTAAACTGACCTTCACTTTATGAAAAAAAAGTGTACATAATCGGTAAAATAGCATTTGAAATGGTCATAATATTTGAAAAATAATATTGTGTGTTTTTCTCAATTAGCATGCCCATGAAAATAAAGTGCATGCACAGCAAATACGCATTGTGTGTATGAATATAAAAATATTTATTTTTATAAAATAATTCTTATGACAAGACATCATGCTTGGAAGGGTGGAGGTTCAGAGCATGAAAGGAAGAACCTATATAAGATAGATTGACACAATGACTGTGGCAATGGAAGCAGGT
>NW_006399758.1:5098061-5104672 GCF_000299155.1 Elephantulus edwardii | reverse complement strand
TATATATAATCTCACTAAAATCTACAATGTTTAGCTATATAGAAAAACTCAAATAATTTTACTACTGCAAGGAAGCTACTATGTAACATTTCCAAGAGGAAACTGCAGAGAAATACTTGTTTTCTGTAGCTATTAAGGAACTAGGCCTGCACCCATCTCTAGCTGAGGATTCTCTGTGAGACAGAGATTTTTGTTTATATCTCAGTTGCAATGTTTCTCGTGTTCCCTTTGACTTATTTTTTGAAATTGTCTTTGGAATTAGACTCTTAGAAAAAGATATGATTTCTACATTTTTCATTGCTTTTACAAGGGGAGAGGGAAAGAAAAAGAGGAAGAAAGAAAAGAGGGGCGAAGGAAGGTCTAGAAAATATCTGAAATAATATTTATATTATTATATTATGATGCTCTTCCTGGTTGCCTCTTCCCAGGGTTTCTGTGACTTCCTGCTGCCAGAGAGAGCACGGTGGTGTGTGTGCACAGAGGTATTATGGAAAGTTTTTGGAGTTGACTTATTTTTCCGGCTTGTGTTTGATGTGCCGAACTGCTGTGCCCCCAGGAGTGAGGGGGCTGTAAGCCCCAAAGGGAGAGGGGAGAGAAGGCGGCCGTGTTCTTCCTGGTTGGCTCCTCCCAGTGTTTCTGTTCAAATTGTTTTCCTGTCAAACATTCTTCTAGATAGTATAGCATAGCACTGATCTATGCATTGCTGTACAGAAGTAACTCGTGGTTGCTGTGATGCTGAACACTGTGACACTGATGTGCCAAACGTGTTAATGGTTACCCATAGTGGACAGTATTTGGTGGAGCTTCCCGACTAAAACAAGCTTGGAAGGAGGAGCGGCATCCACTTCTGAAATGGCTTTCCTCCGGAAACTCTACGTATGAACAGAGCTCAGGCCTTTCATTGATAGGGTTCGCTATGAGTCGTCTATGACTCGACAGCCCCTAACAACAACAACAACAACAACAACATTATATTATTTTTACAATAATGTAATATTTTATCTTTAACAACAGTTTTTCCTGGAACCATCAACTTGAGGTTAGCGAGGCTGTGTGGCAGTGGCGGTGGTTGTAGATTTTGTAGTCATTACTGACCCTCTACTGGGTTTTCAGAGGCAGTTAATTACAGGTGAGGAGGTTGCCCATTTTTCTCCGAAGGAGCAATCTTGAACCATGCGCCTTCTGGACTGCAGGACAGCTTCTGGCCACCAGGATACAAAATTTCCTCTAAACCAACTGGACATTCAATCCCGATTAAATTAAAGGCCAGATTCTAATGGCTTCTTTTTATGTAGTTCGGCCAACATTTTAACAAGAAGGAAAAAAAAATCTATGTTCACTTTTACAGATTGAAAGTTTCTTTTTTGTTAATGTTATGTGCCATCACGTCAGAACAGGCTCATAGCTGGGTTTCCAGTGGGTTTTCAGAGGCTGTAAAAAGCACAGGAGAAGATTTCCCATCTTTTTAGCACGAAGCAGCTGGTTGGCCAGCGTTTGGGTCAGTTTGCCTTTGGATCGGCAGTGTAATTTCTCTGTACTAAGCCACCAGAGAAAATTCCAACATGAGAAGAATTGCAAAAAATGTTTCCTCTATGAAAATATAGGACAAAAGTATAAAATATCTGAAAAAAATATTTATCCTTTTCAGGATTCAAGCATCTGGCCTTAAATGGACACTTTACTGTCATAAGGCTTAAAGTTTTAAAATTGTTTGTTAAATATTTATAATTTATAATTCTTTGTCAAATATATATTTTTCTAGAGAAAGAATAGCAAAATATGTTTATATATTTAACATAGAAATAAAAATAGTCCAATCAGACAGAAACAACACAAACATAAATTACTAATGAAAACCCACTGATTCAAGATATAGTTTCACAACACAAGAGTGAGATAATCAAACTGAAGTGGAAAGACAGGCGTGTCTCTTCTAGGAACCAATGTTCTGTAGTTATTCATAGAAGAGTCCTGATAAATTAATTCCAAAAGCTTCCCAGGGCATATTGGTTACTATACCCAATGCTCTTATGCTCTTCCTCTCTTGTTTTCTCCTTCTCTCTCCCTTCATCCCTCTTCTCTTTCCTCCCTCCACAATCAGTTTCAGATGATAAAACAAACTGATTGGGCACTGGAAATTTTATTAGTACCATCACCTACCAAGGACTGAGGAATGTATCAGTGAAAAAATTTAGAAGAGTCAAAACATAAAAATAGGACTTCTTTTAACTAAGGTAGTTAGAGATTTTCTGTGAATCGCTAAAAAGAATGGATAGTATCACATGGAGCTTTTTCATGCCAACAATTAAAATCAATATAAAGAGGCACACTGAACAAATTTGGTCTCTGTCTCTGTCACTGCAATGATGTCACAAAGACAGAAGAAACCTCATCAGCACTCCTTTAGTCTTGAGGTCCATGACATCAGCAGAGGGCCTCAAGTAATTTATAGCGTTTTGTTTACTCTGGAGCCATTTGATATGTATTAATACATGCGGCAGCAGCTGTCTCCTCTGCAAGAGGAGTGTGCTCGTGTGAGCTCTCTCACCCAAACTGAGAACATAAGCACACTCTAATAGCAAAAGAGGCAGCTGCTGGTGCATGAATTAATATATTATAAGTTACTCTCTCATTTGTTATTCTTTTTTAAATTTCATTCTGTCTTAAAAATAAAAATACTTATGATTTAAAGAGAAATGAAACTTTTCTTCAGAGAACTTACATATTAGTAGTTATTCTAAAACACATGATGTTAATTTTATTATGTTTTAGAGAAAGTCATTTGCATAATTTTTTTTAAAAAATTAAGTATTTATTATTTTCAGAAACAAGGCATCTGGTATCTTTGGAATGCTTTAAGCAGGGAAAATTAAGAAAAGACGTTTGTTACTTTTAGTTTTGTTAAAAGTGTGGAAAACGTATTTGTTTAATAGCTTATACATTGGACCAGAAATAGATATTAACCATCCTCATGCTTGTTAATTCAATCAGCTCAACAACATTGATAAAGGAAGAGAAATATATGTTAGAGATAAATATTAAAACTGATTGTTAAATATAAGTTTCTAGTAATTAAATCTAGTATTGAACCTTAGACAGATCATAAATCTTTAATTTAGTTATTCCTGACCTAGAATACAAGAGTTACCTCACCACAGTCAATAGGCCTGAAGAATTGTTTTTTTAATATTTGCCATCTTTAAACAAATATTTCACTAAGGTATGGTGTACTTATGACAAGCAGAATAATTAATAGCAAAAGCAATGTAATAAAATCTTAATATTTCTGAATAATCAAAATAGTTCAGATGATACCAAATTTTGTTTTGTTTGAGGCTGGTCAATATTGGTTTGTTGTTAGTTCACTGGTTATCTAATGAACAGTTTCTTAGAACGCTAAGGAAGGAACTCATTTTAAACAAATCTAGAGCTGGTTCCAACTGCTTGATCTCTCAATTTCATTTTATAATTTCCTGTTCTTCTTAGCTCTAAGGTTACATTTCCATTTTGTAAATATTGTACTGTGTAAATCTCATACTTCTAATTTTATGCATTATTTTATCATTGTAAAATATCTGCAAATTAGTTTTCTGTTTATCTAGGAATCTTAAGTATTTAATATCTTTTTTTATGTGATTCTAGTTCATTGTTAACAATATGGCTCATTATTTAATTCAGAAAGAATTTAAAAGGTGTGAGGTTTGTAAGAGAAGCGCTGTAGTGATTTGCATTGACCTAATTAGTTCATTTACATGTTGACCTTTAAAACCAGTGAAATTTTGTAAACCGCACTTGTGGTTGTGACTGTTTCACAAACAGACCCAAGAGAAGATATAAACTACAGTAAGAATGAAGAAATTCTGATGATGAACCAAAGGGAAACCAAAATTAAAACTGTGTTCTACCATACATCAGCCTGCATTAGAAGCTTATATGCTGTTGTTGTTGTGTACCGAGTCAGAACCAATCCATAGCTGACCCTCTGGCAGGTTCCTGACAGATTTTCAGAGGCAGTTAATGCACGGGAGGAGATTGCTCATCTTCTCCTGCAGAGCAGCTGGTGGCCTCTAACCGCATGCCCTCAGGATTGCAGCACAGCTTTTTGTCACTAGGCCACCAGAGCTCTCTAGGTTATATACTCTAAGGTAAAACTTTCAGAACAATCAGTCAATTGATTTGATTTTTCCAATTGCTGATTTTTTAATAAAAATGGAAAATAGGATTTAAACATTGGAATTAAAGTAGAATTTTAGAAAGAGCTGAATGCTCTTTCGTTCATAGGGTCACTATAAGTCGCCTACAACTTGAAGGCACTTAACAACAACAACAGCACAGAAAGAGATCAATTGGCCTGGTGGACAGAAATTGATGCTACCAAGCCAAAGGTGAGTGACTTTAATCCACAATCCTCAGGCCTGTTTTTAATTGTTTTTGGTAAAACACTTTTCCAGGTCGTATAGCCCTGGTTCGTGTACTTGCTATACAGAGGTAACTTGTGGTCGCTGTGAAGGTGAACACTGTGACACTGATGTGTCAAATGTGAGAATGGTTACCTTTGGTGGACGGTGTTTGGTGGAGCTCCCTGATTCAAACAAGCTCGGAAGCAGGAGTAGCATCCATTCTGAAAAAGCTTTCCTCTGGAAGCCCTATGAACCTGGAGAAAGAATGAAAGTTATACAAGCATTCAGGTCTTTCATTCATAGGGTTGCTATGAGTTGCCTATGACTCGATGCCACTTAACAACAACAAGAAGATTGTAGCAGGAAGCTATGGGAAGCATTGCAATCCCAAAGTCATGCAGTTCAAATCCTCTTTAGTGGAAAGAAGCTATTCTGCAGAAGAAAAAAGGGCACCCTCCTTCCATGTGATTACTTAACTGTCTCTGAACTGCAAGAAGGTCAGCTAAGGGTTGGTTCCGACTTGACAGTACACAACAAAAACAAAAGATCTTGGTGTCTTAGCAGTAAGACACTCTACTGACAACTCAAAGGTACACGGTTCATATCCACCAGTTGCTCCGAAGGAGACAATGAGCAGTCAACTCGGGAATGTCATTTACCACCCCTGAAACCCTGCTGTAGGGTCAGCTATGATTCCACAAGAACAAGGACAGGGAAAAGAATAAGAACAAGAATGCACTTGGAGTCCCTGGATAAACAATAGAGTTAATTACATTTGGACTGTCTGGATGGTATAAGTATGGCTCCGAGGACGGGGCTCCAGAGACCCTGGTGCCGCTATGGCAGATCATCTCGGACCATGACGGCTAGAGCAGTGGAGTTCAGGAGCTGATCCACCAGGAGACCTGGAGCATGACCACCACACTGTCCTCAGAGACCACAGCGGGCCCCGTGGTGCAGAGAGCGCAATAGGTCATCCGGGAGGAGCATTGCCAACTCCACAGGCGGAGCGCTGAGAGCCACCAGCAGGAATCCCCACACAAGTCTTCACATCCAAAGGCCTGACTGAGGACTTCAGCTTCCACTATGCCCAACCATACAGTCCAACATCATTGAAGCAATTAATGAGCTGCTGGTAGAGCCGGCAGGGACAATGGAGAACATTGTCCCCCAGGCTCTGGAGAAATTCACCCCAACGAGGTTATCACGACCACTGGTTATTTCCAGACAGTCAAAGCCTTCCTCTGAGAAGCTGCCCAAAAGTGGAAATTCCACATCTTTGTGTCAGAGTGTGCTCCTTTCAGCCAGGGTCACGAGATGGAGTCAACTTGTCCAAGGCAGGTATTGATTGAGACCAGTGTAGTGACTGATAAGTGATCACTGGCACAAGGACCACCCTGGCCAATGACACCTAGAGAGCAGTGACAGGAACGTACTCGCTAGCCCTGACAACAAAACACCATTTCACCGGCTCCTGGTCTGTGCGCCTATGTTCAAGCTTTCCCCACATTTCCCCAAAGCAGGGGATTCATTTCACAAGTCTGTGGCTTCTGAAGTCCTCCTTTTCATAGAAAGGGCCATTGCCATTCTGGAAAAGGTCAGTGTGCATTGCCCTGTGTTTGACTCCATCCCCCCAGAACTCATTAACCTTTTAACTCCACCATCGGAGGGAATGCGCCTTCCTACATCTCCCACCTGGTGAGAGAACTCTGCCATCCTGATGATCGTGTTCTGTGACCACCTCAAGAATGGAGGGACTTCAGTGAATTCTACTGAAACACATCCTCCTTGTAAAGGGGGACTGAAGTAGCCTCAACTAAGAGATATTTGCTATTTGTTCTGCCTTCCTGGTCATCACCCTACAAGGGCACACATCCATGAAGGGCTTTCTGCCTGTTGGCACAGCAACAGAGCTTGAACTATTGATCTTGGGGCCTCTTGCTTACATGGTTGTATCTATTTCAGGAACTTAACCTTTTTGATTCATGACTGTGTTCAACATAAACATAACACTGAGCACCTGGCTGGGAGGTTTTGCTCAGAAATACCTACCAAAACTTTCCCTAGGCTCTGCCAATAAAAGGGACTTGAAAGTATAAAAAAAAAGATTACAAAGTAGAATAGATATTGAACAAAGACAGGAAAGAAAGAAAGAAGAAAGAAAGAAAGAAAGAAAGAAAGAAAGAAAGAAAGAAAGAAAGAAAGAAAGAA
>NW_006399758.1:5075078-5097961 GCF_000299155.1 Elephantulus edwardii | reverse complement strand
AGGAAGGAAGGAAGGAAGGAAGGAAGGAAGGAAGGAAGGAAGGAAGGAAGGAAGGAAGGAAGGAAGGAAAGAGAAAGAAAGGAAGGAAGGAAGGAAGGAAAGAGAAAGGAAGGAAGGAAGGAAGGAAGGACCAAAAATGGGTGTTAGAAGAAACTCTGAAACTTGCACTGAAATGAAGAAAATCCAAAAAAGTAGAATGAGTGCTGAAGTAAGAGAAGAAAACAGATGATTTCAAAGGACAGCTAGAGAAAAAAAAGTATTACACAAAATGTGCAAGGAGCTGGAGTTAGAAATCCAAAAGGAGAGAATACACTTAGCATTTCTCAAGCTGAAAGAGCTGCAGAACACATTCAAGCCTTGAGGTGCAATACTGAAGGATTCTAGAGGTAGTATTTTGAATGATGAAAGGTGCATCAAAGTAAGACAGAAGGAATACCGGAACCATTATAATATGCAGTCACTTTCCACAGCTCTTGAAAGGCTTTAACAGTTCACTCAAGTCTTTCCCTTATGCTCTCTTCATGGTCAATTTTACAGTCCATTTGAATTAAACAACAAACTAGAATGAATTCTTTGACTTCTTTAATTCAAATGTCCTTATCCTTTACTCCTTTCTAGCCATTTACCCTGCCCTGGAAATTGTCAATACTTGAAATTGGATTATCCCTGAAATCTTAAATGCTGTATATCTTGCGTGATACATAAAACACAGAAACCTTACAAACTATCCAAGGTCTTGGTGAGCTTCTACATTGCTATAGCTTTGGCCATTAACTAGATCTCACTCCTCAGTTCTGTGACCTAGAAGATATTTTAACCCAGATGCCATGGGGTATTTAAAAATCACCCAAACCTCAGTGAAATCTGTTTGGCATTAGAGCTCAAAAAATGAATTATCTCCTGAAGGCCAGATTCTCTCTTTGATATTCTGGATATTTTTTTAAAGGATATATATCTATACCCACTCTTGCAGTCACAAAAATTTACATTCATCTTTGGTGTATCTCTTCATAGCAAATAAATTACTAAGAATCTTGTGTTGAAATGCCTTTTTAACCCTTTTTATTTTTCCACGTTAACCACAGTATAAAAAATTGATAAATGAGACCAAGAACCAATCATTTGAACAGAAGGAGATACTTCATGGTTTAAATTTTTTTTTAAATTTTTTAGACGTATATCCTTTCCCCATAATTATTCAGTGTGCATGTTTAGCAAATGATCCAAGAAGTGTAACTGTATAAAGCTATATGAAAGCATAAGGACTGGAGGAAGATTCATCAACAACCTGTAATATTCATATGGCCTAAAACCTTGCTTGCTGACAATGAAGACAGCTAGAAATACTTATTGATGAAGCTGAGAGACTATAATCTTCGTATGGATTATAATTCAATATAAGGAAAGCAAAAATTCAAGAAACTGGGTCAATAAATACTATTATAACAGAGAAAAGAGTGAAATTGTCAAGGATTTCATCTTACATGGATGAAGCAGCAGTTAACAGAGCAAATAATATGCAAAGCCACTGCAAAGGACATTTTTTAAAGTGCTAAAGAGTCACTTCGAAGACTAAGGTACATCTGAATCAAGACTGCCAAAAGAAAAAAAGAAATTTCAGTAAAAGTACAACCATGAAGTTCCTTAGAAGCAAGGATGGTGTCAGTTCTTCTCACATACTCTGCATATTATCAGAAGGATGCAGTTCTTGAAGAAAGGCAGCATGCTTAAAAGTAAACAGTCTGCTAAAAAAATATAAAAAGTAAAGAGTCATCAAAAAGGAGTAAGCCCCTCAAGTAGATGATGGGTTGACATGGAACTCGCAACAATGGGCTCAAGCACAGTAGGGATTATGAAAATAAGTCAGTGTTTTGTAATGTTGTACAAAGAGTAGCTGTGAGTTGCAGTTTACTCGACAACACCTAACAACAAAAATAATCATAGTCCCTAATCCTCAACACTGACATAAAGAGAAAATGTTGTAATAACCTCCCATCTACCTCCCAGCATTATGATTTCCGCAGTATTCAACAAATACTTACGTAGAAAATTAATCCATGAAGAAAGGAATCCTTTGTGAACGAACATGTGAAACTTCTAAGGGTAAAACTTGAATTATATTATTACTCAAAATTTTTAATTGTATCCATTTCTGAAGAAATAAAAAAGATCTTAGACAAATATTCCAGGTTTTCTTAACTTTATTCTAGCTGTCTACTCTCCTATTCATTTAGAATTAATTTCTACTCAAATTCTTCCTGAAGTTAGTGGTTTTCAAATGAAAACTTGAGGTGAAAATTTAAAATGAAATTACTGAGATTTCATTTCACACCTGCTGAATCGGAAATTCTGGAGGTGGATATAGCAAACAAATTTAACAAGTTTCCAGGTGATTTGGATCCATGGTAAAGTTTGAAATAATTTTTTAAGCATCACATGCATGTTAATGCCATTCTTTCCACTTAGAATTTTCCCTTCACTTCCGCCTTCTCTCAGAGTAGTAATTCCAGGTTTCAAGGCTCAGATCAAACACTGTCCCTTCTCTGAAACCTTTCTCACTCTTCCAGTATCTACTACTGATAAATTTAATTTATTAGTCCCATTTTTATGCTCTCTGTGTATGGCATTAATAATACTCATAAGGATCCTGGGTGGCATAAATGATTTGCAATCAGTTACTAATTAAATGGTCAGCAGTTTGAACTCATACACCTAACTCCATAGAAGAAAGACTTAGCACTGCACTACCATAAATATTTCAGCCAAGACATCCCTATGGTGTTCCATTCTACTAGATAAAGTCATCAAGCTGGTGACACACCAACATGACACATTAACTACAATGGCATTAATAGTATACTATTGGTAAGTTTATATTTAATTTATATATTATATGTTGTTGTTGATTGCCATCGTAGCAACCATAAGAACAAAAGACATGAAACATTTTTATAACTATCTTCATTTGTTCATATAGTTTCCAGAGTCATGTTGTTTAGGAATTGAATATAGATTTCTATTTAATTCCTCCTTAGATATCTCAATTTATTTAATTAATATATTCAAAAGTAATAATTTGTGTATATTAATAATTAATATACATTTACGTCCGTGTGTGTGTGTTTGACATTTGTAGAGTATTGAAGAGCAACAATGTCAGTCTGGAGACTAAGGTGCACCTGATCTAGGCCATAGTCTTCTCAATTACTTGCTATGAGTCAGAAAGCTGGATGATGACTAAGAATGATAGAAAAAGCATTGATTCCTTTGAGCAGTCGTGCTCGAGAAGATTACTGAATATACCATGGACTGTTAGGAGAACAAACAGGTTCATCCTAGTCAGGGTGAAAACAGGCTGCTCCATGGAGACAGACCTTGGAGAGGAACATCATGCTTGGGAGGGTGGAGAAGAGCGGGAGACAGGAAGATCCTCAGTGAGATGGATTGTGGGGGCAGGCGTGTCAGAGACAATAAGTTTGGCTCAGGATACAGCAGGGTTCACAGCCATTGTATATACAGTTGCTATAAGTCACACGTGATTCAACAGCACATAACAAACAACACTGATTTATTTCTATATATGCATGTGTATATATTATATAGATATATATACTTATGTGTATGTGTGTGTGATATATATATATATATATATATATATATATGCCTGCTACTTCACTGAAATGGTCCTGTAATATCCTCAAATGATTATCAGCTTTGCCAAATCCTGTAGATACCTATTTCTTAAACTTCTGACTTCTCTAAGACATTGTGCATTACTAACCATGCTCTTTTTTGTGGAACTCTTAGGTTCCTAACTATTATGAAAACCCTCTCCCTTTTAGGTTTCAGTGTGTCCATTTTTCACTGAATTGGGAAGTCTCCTAGTAAGCAAATTCATTTTGAGTTACCAGTGTATGTATTTATTTACATACACTTTGCTTAAAAACCTAAGGAACTCTGGTGGTATAGACTGTAAGGAGTTGTGCTGCTGCTCCAAAGGTGGTACCTCTCTGACAGTTCAAATCTACTGGTAACTCCAAATAATGTGCACCCTCCTTTAGTGTTATTTGCCTCTGAAAATTTACTGGAGAGTCAGTGATGAAGTGGTTCCAACTCAATAGCAATTTGAGTGGTTGAGTTGCTTAAAACCATTGACTACTCTTAAATCTCTCTCCAATTTAGTATATCTTAGTTTGTGGTGCAGGCGTTGATATAGATTGAATTGCAATCTTCTTGAATATGTGCAGAGAGCTTTGGTGGTGTACTCTGAAGGAAGCAGTACTGCTAAATGAAATGCCAGGAGGCTCCAGAGGTTTGGCTCACACTTTTAAGGGAGAAAGATGGACTACTTATTTTATCATTTATAGCCTCAGAAACCCTAAGGAGGGTTTCTGTGAACTGAACATGTATTAGTGACCTGAGTGTGTGAGTGAATGTAAAATATATGCCGTAAATCCTCAGAATATGTTATCTTTATTATGTCAGTGAGGTAGTATTCATGAAGGGTGTCAATCCATTTTGAAATATAAAATAAATAAATCATGCAAAACAACAACAACAAAAAAAAGCAAAAAACAGAGTTGAAGAAAGATAGACACCAAGTCATGTGAAGATCTCCTAATAGCAGTCTTGGACACAAGGACCTTCCCCCAGAGTTAACAAAGAAGGAAGGGCTTCCTCAGGGCTCAGCAACCTAAATTTGGATTTCTAGACTTTTAAACTGTGAGAAAACAAATTTCTGTCTGTTAAAGCCACATATTTGTGTTGTTTCTATTAGAGCAGCAACACTAAATGACTACCTGGATACATCTTGATATCCCATCAGTCACTCACGGCTTGTGAATCAGTTCTGACTTAAAGCGACTCTCCCGCTGGTTTCTGAGGCCGTGTATCATAAAGGGAGAAGGCTGCCCTTCTTTTTCCCAATGAGTCATTGGTAGGTTAGACCCACATGGGACACAAGTTTTGGTTAGCAAGGACCATTCGCTATGGACTACAGCATCAGATCTTCCTTAAGATCTAATATTGATGTTGTTATGTGTTCTCAAGTTGGAACCAACTTGTAGCTGCTCTCCAGTGGGTTTTCAGGAGCAGTAAATAGTATGGGAAGAGGTTGCTCATTTTTCTTCCACAGAGAAGCTGGTGGATTTGAGCTACTTACATTTGGGTTGGCAGCACAACTCCTTACCTTAGGTCACCAAAGTTTCCTTGATATCTAATAGTCATATCAAATTTAATTTCAAAAATCATAGCTGTAATCTTCCCTCCAGTATTTCTCATCATCTCTTCATCAACTCAACCATCAAAGAAAGAAAACTAAAACTTATCACAAGTTCCTGTCTTTAACCAATCCCACCCTTTAACTTCAAATAAGGTTAGGCTCCAGAAATGAATACCTCATTTATCATTAACATTTTTGGTGTTCCTGTTCTATTAAATATATTCCCATTTTCTCTAATTCTCAACATCACTCATCTAACCAGTTACCTTTTTTTTTTTTTTTAGGTTGCGAGCATCTGAGTCCCTTTTATCCAGTCTTTCTTTTACAGTGTTTCAAAAGTATTTTTCAAGAGCACAAACCTGGCCATGCTGTTATCATTCTTAAAATTTATTAAGAACGTTTTATATTGTTTAGGATACAGACACTTGGTTTGTTGTATTCAAGAAACACCCTCAATGCCACCAATGTGTAGCTGAATTCTAGCTCTGATCCTGCGGAAGGTTTTCAGAGGTCCTAAATCGCAGGGAAGAAGATAGCTTATCTTTCTCCCAAGAAGTTGTGGTGGATTCCAACCACCAAAGAGGTGCTGCCTTTGGGTTCTCAGGCAGCTCCTTAAAGATGTCACTGTTAGAGCTCTAACTTGTTGCATTAGGCTCAAAATGATGTATTGTTCACTAAACTTTCTGCTCAAAATCTCTGCTCTAAAGTCCCATTATCTTTAATCTCTCCCTTTGTCTCTGTGTTTTGTTCTTTGTCTGACTAATGTATGTGTGCTTGGGGAGCCCTTCTGGATGTCCTCCTGTACTTTCCTTACATGTGTCCTTAGCACACTAGCTATATTGCACTATAGTATTTCATGCACAGTAATTCCCAACTACCACTTCCCATAGTAAAATATCCTGAGATCAGGGAGCCTGGTTATTTAGACTTTATAGTCTCAAGTTCCTGACTGACTGTTTCCAAATAGACTCTCACTAAGAGTTCCATATTTACTCCTATTCCGGAAAAAAAAAGTGACCCAATAGAGTGTAAAAACAATATCATTAATATCACAAGCAAGCAAGATTCTTCTGAAAATTATCCAAAAATGACTGGAGCAGCATGTCAACAGAGAACTGCCAGAAGTGCAGGCAGGTTTAGAATAGGAGGTGGCACTGGGGACATTAAAGCCAATATTAGATGGATCCTAGCTTTTTAAAAGCAGAGAGTACCAGAGAAATATCTACCTTTCTAAAAGCAGAGAGTGCCAGAGAAATATCTACCTTTCATTGACTTTACAAAGGTGTTTGACTGTGTAGATCACAACAAATGATGGCTAATTTGAGAAGAATGTGAATTTTAGAACACTTGATTGTGTTTATGCAAAACCTATTCTTGGACCAGGTGGTAGTCATAAGAACAGAGTAAGGAAACATGAAATGGTTCAAAACTAGGGAAGGTGTATGCCAAGGATGTATCCTATTTCCATACATTTCCAATATATATGCAGAACAGATCATTTGGGAGGCTGGACTTTATGAGGAGGAATGTTGCATCAACAACCTGCAGTATGCAGATGACAAAATCTTGCTTGCTAAAACTGAGGAGGACCTGATGCATTTGCTGCAGAAGGCCAAGGACCTTAAATATGGATTGAACAAGAAAACAAAGACTCTCACCACTGGGCCAATTGGCAGCATCATGATATGGTGAAGAGATTGAGATTATCAATAGTTTTCGTTTGCTTGGTTCCACAATCAACACTCTCTGTACTAGCAGCCAGGAAATAAAAAGATTATTTGCATTGAGAAAGTCTGCCACCAGGGATCTCTCCAGAGTACTGAAGAACAATGATGTCAATCTCGATCCAGGCCATAGTCTTCACAATTACTTGCTGTGCATCAGAAAGCTGGACAATGACTAGGGATGATAGAAAGAGTGTTTGCTATCTTTGAGTGGTGGTGCTGGAGAAGAGTGTTGTATATACCATGGAAAAGCAGGTTCATCGTAGAGAGGGTGAGACCAGGTTTCTTCTTGGGGGCAAGGTTTCAGTAGCTCCATCTAACATATTTTGGGTATATTTCAAGAAGGGACAAGTTCTTGGAGAGGGATATCATGCTTGGAAGGTGGCAGGACAGCACCAGAGAGGAAGATCCTCAGTGAGATGGATTAATTCAGTGACAGAGGTAATGAGGGTGGGCGACAAGAAGGTTGGCATAGGATAGAACAGGGTTCAGAGCTTTTGTAAATAGGATTGCTATGAACCTGCAAGTCACTAGAAAGCACATAATAATTATACTTTGAGAAATACATAAGAGAAAATCCTCTAAGACTTACTCAAGATGTTTACATTTTATATGCTTTAGCCAAAGTATATCACAGTATTTACAGTAGACACTAAATACAAAACTATATTTGGTGTTAGATAATTGATCCGTAAATTGGTGATCAGTCTTAAGACCCAAGTTTTTAATGTCACCAAAAATCTATGGAGTAGAGTCATCCTCTGCTGCATATGAGGTGGCCATGAGTGAAAACATACTCGACTGTACCTGATTTACTCACTAGTATTAATGTAAATGGGGAGGGGGCAAATTCAAAGTTTAAAATGTGAAATCTCTAGGATCAGAATTATAGACTTTTTATTCAAGGCTATGAAACTAATCCAGTCATATTCCAAACCCAATACTTCATATTCCTTGCCCGGGAAGACTAAGTAACTAAGTAAAAGTAATATTAAAGGTGTATGTGATATACAATGGAGTAAATTTTAAGTACAGACTTTCATTTGAAATTTTATATATATATAAAATATATGCATACACACATATGCAAGCGTGCATACACTGCTATAACAACACTGGAGCTATTTTTAATGTTCTAAGAATATTGTCTGTTTTGATTACTGTCAAAATGAAGACTGTCGTTTTAATCATTGTTATAAATATGCTCAACAATTTTAGACAATAGTCATTGTGATTGCTGAATTCTCCCATAGCACAAATAATCATAATCAACTCTAAAGAAAATAGATACTTAGAATAGATTCAACAATCAAAGAAGTCCAGATTCCCTCTGGGTTTTAGCTGCAGATCTAATACGTGGCATTTACTTCTGAGACACAAGACCCAGACAAAGTTGTATGCACGAGAGGCATAATGGAAAATAGATCAACAAAAATTAGTGACACTTCAGCCAATCTAAGTACTGTAAATTATCAATTTCATCTCAGCCAAATTTCTTTTGAGCCCAACAGAAACTTCCCTTCAGTAGAAACTTGACTACTAATTATCTTTCTCAGACTTTCTTATGACTGATTTTTTTTTTAAATTTAGGCCAAGAACCTTTTTAAAATTTAAAGGGCAAAATAATCCTTTTCAAGCATAAGGTGAACCTGACCCAAGCCATGGTGTTTGCAGTCACCTCATGGATACATGTAGGAAGATTTAGTGGGTTAGTGAGTAAGGAGTTGGGCTGCCAACCCAAAGGCTCATGATTCAAATCCACCAACTGTTTCATGGGAGAGCGATGAACAATATCCTACCTTGCAATTTACTCCCTCTGAAAATTAGCTGAAGGGTCAGCTATATACTGGCTTGACTCCACATAACAGCAAAAACCTATGTCTGTGGAAAACTGGATAATTAACAAGGAAGAGCAAAGAGAAATTGATGCCTTTGAATTGTGGTCTTAGAATAGAATATTGGAGATATTTAGCATCGAGGACTGCTAAAGGACCAGACATGACCGTCCTGAATGAAGTACTGTCAGAAGGCACCTTAGAAGTGAGCAGTAGGAGATTCTGTCTCATCTACTTTGGGTACATTATTTCGAGGAGCCAGGCCTTATGAAAGGCAATATGCTCATGAACGAAGACCCTCAAGGTAATGGATTGATACTATGGCCACTAGGATGGGATTATGCCAGCAGAGATGGTGACAGTAGTGTAGGACTGGGTAGAGCTTTTCCCTGTCAAATATAGGGTCATTATGGGTCTAATGCAGGAGTGGCACCCACTTCCTAAACAAGATGGCTCTGGAAACTATGAACTTTGAGAAACAACAGTAGTTATAGAAAGGCTTTCAATCTTTAGTTCATAGTGTCACTATGAGTCATGCTCGACTTGATGGCAATCCACAACCACATGGGTCTAATAATAGCAACAATTAGAGACTAAAGGAAACTCAATTAAACCCAGTTAGATTTGCAATTGGTTAGGAGCTCTAGATTTAAGTGGGGAAGGAAGTTAAAATTACTCACTCTAAAATAAGGCCTCGTAATTACTTGTTAAATTTTATCATCTATGTGTTTTTTGTGAGAGAAGGATGGACAATCTCTTAGACAAACTAAACAATTTTGTTATTTGTTATGATTGTGGCTTATGATGATGATATGATGATGATGAAGAGGATGAGGATGAACCATTGAGTTAAATATGACTCATGATGACCATATAGACAACAGTTCTGAAAATTGTCTTGTCCTGTGCCAGCCTCACAATATCTGACACTTAGGCTCATTGCTGAAGTCACTGTGTCAGTCCACCTAGTTGAGGGTCTTTCTCTGTGTTGTCTTTGCTCCACCTTTCCTATCATGATGCATCTCTCTAAGGAGTAAGTTCTATTAACATGCCCTAAGTATGTGAGACAAAGTTTTTTCATCTTTGCCTCCAAAGAGCACTCCTACTGTACCTTCTCCAAGATGTATTTGTTCTTCAGGAGGTCCACGAACTAATTAGTACTCCTCCAACACTACAGTTCAAAGGCTTAAATTCTTCTTTTGTCATCTTTAGTCTTTATTCCATCTTTCAGAATGCAAAGCAAGACCATGGCTTGAATCAGGGCACATTAGTCCTCAAACTGGTATCATTAATTCTCAGTAATTTGAAGAGGCCCCTAACTGGAGACTTTCACAGAGCAGGACATCTCCTAATCTCCTGATTGCTGGTTCCAAGTATACTGATGTGGATCCAAGTAAGATGAAGTCAACACTTTCAAACTTTTCTCTGTCCATCATGATGTTTCTTATAGGCCCTAGGGTAAGGATTTTTGTTTTCTTGATGTTGATACGCTGAAGGCTTTAGTGGTTGACCTGTAGCAAGCACTGTAAGTCCTCACTTTCAACAAGCAAGGTTGTATCATCTACCTAATTAAAATTATTTATCAGTCCAAGTCATATTGCTGTTAGATGCCATCAAGTTGGCTCTATATTCAACAGAATATTTGTCCTCTTCTGTGCCTTACATTGCGAGGCTTGAGTTCATTTTTGTAGTCATTGTGCCATCAAAGTTCTTTTTCTGTTGTTGATCTTCTATTTTATTAAGCTTGATGTCCTTCTCTAAAAATGGATCCCTTCATATCATGTCCAAAACACTTGATATGAAATCTCACCATCTTCCCTGTTAATGAATTTTCTGGCTGTTTTCAAAAGATAGCTTTCCCCCACACACACACACTCTTGATAGTTCACAATAATTTCAATATTCTTCATCAACACCATCATTCATAGGCATCAGTTTCTCTTTGCTCTTAATTATTCACTGTTCAGCTTTCATGCGCGTATGATTAGGCAAACCATGATTTGTCTCAGGTGCACCTTAGTCTTCAGAGTGGCATCTTTGTTTCTTAACACTTTAAAGAGTGCTTTTGCTGCAAGTTTGCAAAATATAATTCCTCTGGGCTTCTTTCGAGCACTGGTTGTCTGGGAGTTTGTGCTGTCAAACCAAAAGCAGGGAATTTGAATCCGCCAGCTCTATAGAGAAGATGGAAAGATGGGTTACACAGGAAATGGGCAACCTCCTCCCAGGTGAGTTACAGCCTCTAAAAACCCATTAGATGGTAAGCTATGACTTGGTTCAGACTTGAAAACAATGAGGTGAATTGTGTGTTGACTGCCATGGGTATTGACTATGAATTCAACTGAAATTAAATCCTTGATCATTTTAATCATTTCTCCATTTACTGTTAAGTAGCATAACTTACTGGTTCGATTATGAGGATTTTTTAATAGTGATTTTAATGAAAGATCACAGAAAGGTTGGCTTTTAATTCATTCATCGTTGCACATTTTCTTTCCTCCCTCCCTCCTTCTTTTACTCCCTTAATCCACTTTACAGTACACATCTGATTCCAGATTGTTGTCATACATATAATGTCAAATCAAATATTCCTTTCGATTATAAGAATTTTTGTCTTCTTTTTTTTTGAGGTGCAATCCATATTAGGAAACAGGAGTGGAATCTACTTCCCAAACAGCATGCCTCTGGAAACTCTATGAACTTTGAGAAATAGTTATAGTTCTATAACAAAAGTTATAGAAAGGCTTCTGGTCTTTTGTGCATAGGGTCACTATGAGTCATACTCAACTCGACGGCAATCAACAACAACAACAACAACAATAATTCATATTAAAACTTACAATCTTTCAGGGAGCTCTAGTGACCTACTGACAAGAAGTTGCACTGCAAAATTCCAGAAGAATGTGGTTTGAATCCACCAGATGTTCTGCTGGAGAAGGAGGGGCAATCTCCACCTATACCTGTCAGCTCCGATTTGATGGTATGCACAAAAAAATAATAATTTAGAAAAAACCCAAAACTTACGATCTTTATCTTCATCAATAAGTGTTTTAATTTATTTTGCTTCCAGTAAGTAATACTGAGTCATCTGCATATCAAAAGTTGTTAATGACTTTCCCTCCAATCCTGGTACACAGTCTTCTTCATATAGTTCAGGTTCTCAGATTGTTTTCCCAAGATACAGATTGAATAAGTACAGAGGAAGGATAAAAGCATAATGCACTATTCCTGATTTTAAACCATGCAGTATCCCCCTCTGTTTGAATGACTGCCTTTTGGTCTATTTAAAGATTCCACATGAATACAATTACGTGTTCTGGAATTTCCTTTTCTTTTGCAACGATAGCTATATATTCTACACTCTACACAGTTGAATTCTGAGTTTGTTTACCATTAAATGCCTTTGTATGTGCAATAAAATACAAGTAAACATCTTACTAGTAGTATCTGCTTTTAGCCAAGCTATATCTGGTGTCAGCAATGATATGTTTTGTTCCCTATCCCCTTATATATCTAGCATATATTTCTGGCAGTTCCCTGCCAATGTATTGCTGCAACTATATTTTCCATTATCTTCAGCAAAACTTTATTTGCATGTAATAATAATGATATTGTTGGATCAAAGGAAGGAATAATTAAAACAAGAATAGAATGTGAACTCCAGAAGTTTGAATTTACTGGAAAGTACAGATAATACCTCCAAAAGAATATGAGAATTGGTGGGATTGTTTGTGGCATTATGGGTGAGATGGAAAACAACAAAGTGAATAACAAAAGTCCAGCTGAAGATGAAGATAGTGGCATAGCTAAAAAAATAATTTTTATTTAAAAGTCCTAATAATAACATGCTAAATATAGATAAATAGGCATACACCTTTTAACACATCATCTACACATTTTTTTTCTAATACAGCAAGTTTTAACAAAATGTTTTCTTTTATTCAACTATATGTTGTTGTTGTTGCTACTGCTGTTATGTGCTATAGAGTCAACTGAGACTCATAGTGATCCTATGAGTAATGCATCTGAACCTTGCCCTATCTGTGCCACCCTCACCATCTTTGATATACCTGAGCCTATTTATTCAGTTACTGTGACAATTTATCTTGTTGAGGGTATTCCTTTCTTTCACTTACACTCCAACTTTGCAAGTATGATGTCTTTTTCCAACAACTGACCTCTCTTAACAACATGCCCAAAGTATGTGGCTCAGGTATATTTTGTCATCTGGAGCTGAGTCAAAGGCAGCACTTCTTTCCTGGCTTGAATCTACCTGTGGCTGTGCAGGAGGAATACGAGCAATCTTATCCAGTGTGATAGACAGCCTCCAGAATTCTGCTGCAGGGTCGTCTATTAGTTGGTTCAGACTTAATGAGTGAGAAAGTAAGTGATTTGATTGAGTTTATTAATATAATAAAAAAGGTGAAGATAAAATCCAACTCTCAAATAATTTGGGTTTATGTATTATATTTAAGCTATTGTATTACATTAATGACCCATTGTCTGTGAAACATACATGTGTTGCTATTTTTCCAACAAAAATGGGTATGCCCAGACTCACCTCTCAGCATCTGATTCTACTAAAGGCCATCAATGAGTCTTTGTAATCTATTTGTCTAAATGGCAGATGCAGTTAGTGATGATGAAACAAAGCAAACGTATCTGACTCATGCACGGATATTGGACCCAGAATTGTAATATTATTATACTAAGCTAAGTAGCTTCATTTATTCAAGTAAATAAATCCTACAGAGAAAACAAAAATCCATCTATACTTTTGTGCATGCTTCAAGAATATCATCATAAATATGCACAATCTAATCAATCTAAAGTAAATTAAATATATTACTCACAATAAGATTGGCTCATGATAAAGCAGAATTCAAAGCTATTGTACATAGGGTCACCATGTGTAGCAAGTGACTCAATGGCACATAAGAAAAACAAAAACAACTCATAGTTACAAACTAGGTTTCAAAATATCATCAAATGACAAATGAGTAAATGACTAAATGTGCTTTATTTTCTACTTCCATCAGCTTTCTGTCTCTTTATTATATTATATTATTATATTATATTGATTGTATATTTCTATGATACTGACAGTTATTTCACCAGTATTTTCAATACCAGCCTGGTCGTCTATGGAGAACAGTTTTCACCAGAGCATGTAGACTAAGGCAGCCTAAAAAGACAGGCTTAGCAGTCTAGTTCCGTAAGTTACTGTTGTTCTGTACCACTGAGTCAAGTATGAGTCATAGAAATGCTGGCAACAACAGACCTGAACCATCCTTATCATCTCGGACACACTAGAGCCCATTGTTGAAGTCACAGTGTCAGTCCATCTTGTTGAGTGTTTTCCTCTCCTTTGCTGACCCTCCATCTTCCCAAGCATGATGATGTCCCTGCTCAAGGAATAGCCTCATTTACCTATATGCCCAAAGTATAAGAAATGAAGCTTCTCCATTCTTGCTTCCAGGGAGCACCTCAGCTGGTACTTTCTCCAAGACAAATCTGTTCACTTTTTTTGTAATCTATGGGATATTCACTACTCTTCTTAGCACCACAACTTAAAGGCATCAACAAAACCCTATAAATGACAATTACTATTATGTGATACAGTGCTTGAAGATGAGTCTTCTAGATTAGAAAGCAACAATGGACTCAAGCATGCCAGAGATCATGAGGACTGCATGACATCAGGTGCCATTTCCTTCTGCATGACATGAGGTTGTCATGAGTCAGAGCCAACTTGATAGAAATGAACAACAACATCATCTACTCCACCCTGCCCACTTTTTCCACTGTGGTATCACTCATCATTTCCATATGACATGGTTTCTCTATCTTTGGTAGACATTCTTTTGAGTGGAAATAATAATTCTCATTTGTAGTTTTTCTGGCAACCAGCACTGATCTCTTATCTCATGCAAGTCAGATTCTGAAATACAAAGAGGAAGTAAATAATAGGATGCGTATAGCATTAAGACTTCTTGAATTAGGACCATAGCAAAGATGTAGAATACAAGAAACGGTTTTTTTTTAAAGAAAAAAAAAATTATAACTCTAGTTCTAGATTTAACAATTTAAAATTGTAGAGGACCATCAAAATGCAATGCAAGAAGTAGGGTCATTATGTAGTGAAAGACAATAAAGCTGTTGTTGTTGTTCTTATGTGCTGAATCACTTGCAACTCATAGCAACCCTATGTACAACAGCACCGAACACTGCTCTATTCTGAGGTGACCTTATTGTCTCTGACACAACCCCATTGCCACAGTCACAGAGTCAATCCATCTTATTGAGGGTCTTGCTCTCTTGTGCTGTACCTCCACCCTTCCAAGCTTGTTGTCCCTCTCCAAGGACTGGTCCCTCCTTGCAGCATCCCCAAAGTATATCAGACCAAGTTTCAGATTCCTTGTCTCCAAGGAGCAGCCTGGTTTCATTCTCTCCAGGAAGGAGATGAAAATAGAGTACCCATTACAATTTATTAGTTTCTAATATAAGGGGAGAAATTAAAAAAAAATAAATAACCAAACAGCTTATGAGCATTACAAAAGCATAAGATTTACTTAAGTAACTAAAATCAATAAACTAAAGTTATCCATAACTATTTTAACTCTATTTGTCAGTTGGAAGCATATCTTGGTAGCCTATTATTATCTAATATCAGGTATTTAAGATTGTCACAATGACTTTCTTAATAAAATATAATGAGATTATCTCCCCCTCCAAAATTTATTTGGGCTACAAACCTTTGCTTATATTTAAAGAAGCATTAAGTTACACAATTTTCAGAGAAGAGTATTATTTAAAGATATTTTGTCATTTTAGCATGACTTTTTGTTATGACCCTAAACCTAACCCTAACCCTAAACCTGATGTCATGCAATTAAATGTATTGGGGAAAGATATTTTCAGAAAATATTTGGAATTTCCACACTCAACCTAACCTCAAGCTTTTATACAAATGTTCAGAAATTCTCTTTTTGAAGCAAGATGACTTTTTAAAAAATAAATTTCAGGAAACTTGTCATTTCCTGTATTTCCACAGTTCTCTATGCAAAAATCCAGATAATAACAAATATATTCCTTTAATTTATGGTCCACTTGAACATAATGTCTAATACTTTGAAGGACACTATTAACATTTCAAATTATCTATAAATCTTGTAGAAGAAAGAGACAAAGGAAGAAAGATAAATGGAGAAAATAACTTCAAAACACAAGCCCATGACCGGAGGTGGTAGGGAAGAAAGGATAATAAACACGCAAAACTTTTAAAAAAATATCATCTACGGCCCTGACAAATTATACATACAATGGTTATGATAATGAATGCAGAAATTATTGGGTTAGTTCTTTTTTTGCATGTGGTCAGGCTGGACTTCTTCAATCCAACATGATATTAGAAATCCCATCTTTTAGAAGTACAGGTATTTAGACTTCTTGTGGTTAGATGCCAACAAGTTGACTACGACTCAAACCAATCCTAAGTGTAACATCAAAACCTTGTCCTGGTCTGTGTCATCCTCATAATTTCTGCAGTCCCATTGTTGCACTTAATGTGTCAATCCATCTCGTTGAGGACGTCTTTCCCTGTTGCAAGCCCTCCTCTTTTTCTCCCATAAGAAGTCTCTTTCCAAAGACTGGCACTGCCTAACAATGTGCCCAAAATATATGAGATGAAGTTTTATCATTCTTGTCTCAAAAAGAGCTCTCTTGGTATCAGTAACCTTAGTAAACTGTAGCCTGTAGACCAAATAAAGTCTGCTACTTAGTTTGGAAAATAAATATTTATTGTAATACACCCATTTTGTATTTATTCATTTCTTTATTGCCCATGACTACTTTTACGCAACAACGGCAGAGTTGAGCAATTGAGATCAACTGTATGGTTCACAAAACAAATAGGTCTGTCTTGGAGAAGGTGAAACCACGTTTCTCCTTGGGGGCTAGGATTTTTGAAGCTCTATTACTTTCGGCATGCGAACAGGAGGGACTGGTTCTTGGAGAAGGACATCATGCTTGGAAGGGTCGAGGGACTGTGCAGGAAAAGAAGACGCCAGATGAGATGGATTGATACAGTAACTGAGGCAATGGGGGTAGGTTTGTCTGAGTCGGTGAGATTGGGTCAGGACAGGAAAGGCTTCAGACCTGCTGCACATGGGGTTCCTATGAGTCTCAGGCGACTTGACAGCACATACCAACAATACATGGTTCATCAAGCTATTTATAACCTGACCCTTGCAGAAAAAAGTTTGATAACACCCAATCCAATCCTCCAGAAATAGCATACAATTCTACTATTTTTCTATACTATTATTACTATTATTCTTTAATGTTTAGAATAATGTAATGCTGCTATTAGGTGCCATTGAGATTACCAAGACTCATGGTGACCCTATAAACAAGAGATGTGAATCTGGCTCTCTCCTGAGCCAACTTCACAATATCGGATAAGCTGGAGCGCGTTGTGAAAGTCATTGGACTCATCTTGGTGAGGATCTTCCTTCTCTTTGTGACCTTCCACTTTTCCTGGTGTGGTATCTTTGTCCAAGGACTTATTCCTTTGATAACACACCCAATGTATGTGAGACAAACTTTCACCATCCTTGTCTCTAAGAAGCACCCTAGTTACACTCTCTCCAAGGCAGACTTATTATTTTGGTGGTCCATTGGATATTCAGTATTCTTAGCCTACACAAGTCAGAGAGATTAAATAGGATTGAATGTCCAGAACATTCCAAAGATTAAATTCCACTTATATTCCTTCTGTATCTTTCCATGATTTATGCTTCCCCCACCCAAAAACATTACTTAACTTTGTAGAAATTGAAGCATTTCTCTTTCTTCAGGTATCACAAAAGTGGTGTGTATTAGCAAGAAAATGAAAAATTAAGAAAGCTTATGGTAAGTTTAGATACTCACTAAATTAATTCTCTATGGTTGTGTTCTTTCTGTTCTAATTTGTTTTGTTATCTTTGTCAAGTTCAGCATCATGTAGATTACACAATCAATGCTCTAGTCTCAACATTTCTTTATTTCCTCCCCACCAAAGTTTTCATCCAACTTTTTTGTAAATCATTTATAAGGCAGCAGCAGAAAGGTGTCTTCCACCTAAAAATTGTGGTGAGAATCAACTAGATAATGTATATTAACACTTTTTAGGCACATGGTGATTTTAAAGTTCTCAATTTGGAGACAAGCACAGAGAGCTAGGATATGGTATCATTTCTCCTCTGTTGCTTCTTCTACAGCTACCTCCACTACTATTTCATTTTATCCTGGATCCATGCTTTTTCTACTTCCGGTGCTTAAAACAGTCTCTTGACCTTTGTTCTCAAAGAAACCTGGATTACTTCCTGTCTTCTATCTGGTTCCTATTAAATTATCATATTTCTTTCCCATACAAGGTTATTGTGTAAGCTTTCTTTGCCATTTCTTCTATCCTCACACCACCAAAAAATAATACAGGTGCATGAAACAGAACGTTGTAGAAGACGTCTCTGAATGTTGTTGTCAATTTCAGACCTTTACTTTTCAGACCTTTACTTTTATAAAAAAGAAGTCCGTCTTGGAGGAAGTACAACCAGGATGCTTCTTAGAGTCAAGAGTGGTGAAACTTTGCCTCACATGCTTTGGACATGTTGTCAGGAGGAAACGGTCCTTGGAAAAAGACGTTGCATAGGAAAGGAAGAGGATCATGAAAAGAGAGGAGGACTCTCAAAAAGATGGATTGGCACAGTGACAGCAACTATAGGCTCCAGTAAAGCAGAGACCATGAGCATGGCACAAGATAAAACAAAATACCCATCTGTAGTTCAAAAGGTCATTCTGAGTCGTACTCAACTTAATGACACCTAACAACAACTTCTTAACATTTTTCTTGTTTGAAAGAAAGAATAACACTTTTAAAAATAAAATCTTGTTATTGTGGACAATGACTAAGAATGACAGAAATAAAATTGATGCCTTTGGTTTGTGGTGCTAGATCAGAGTATTAATAATATCATGGACCACCAAGAAAACAAACAGACCTGTCGTAGAGAGGTTGAAACCAAGTTTCTCCTTGGAGGCAAGAATTTTGAAGCTCCATCTCACATACTTTGGGCAAGTAGCCAGGAGAGACCAGTTTTTGGAGAAGGACATAAAGCTCAGAAGGGTGCAAGGATGTCACAGGAGAGGAGACCCCAGAGAAGATGGGTCAAAACAGTGACTGGGTTAATGTGAGCAAGTGTGTTAGAGTCAACAAAATAGGCTCAGGATAGGGCAGGCTTCGGAGATGTTGTACATAAGTTCACTATGAGTCGCAGGTGACTTGACGGTTCATAACACCAACAATTGTCATTTGAGTGAAATTTAATGGAATAAATTGGCTTTCCATTCATCCATTCATATATATTTTGTTTTATAACATTGATTTTTATAGCAATCTTTAGTTAACTTAATCTTTGCTTAATAGCACTTATCCTCCATCCTCCTTGTAATTCTCATCTCTATTCATCTTTTCCTGATTTCCAAACTTTATTTATTTCTGGGCAAATTTCACCCAGTTGTTCCTATATGGTTGATTGTTCTAAAGATTGAGTGTTATTGATCACTTTATTAAAAAAAAAAACACTCATGGCTGATCTTCTAGTAGGTATTCAGAGGTCATACATCATATAGGAAGAAAGTGCCCATTCCTGCCCCTCCAGCCCCCCACTAAGCCACTGGTGGATTAGAACCAGCGAAGAGGCTCTGCCTTTGAGTTAGCAGCACAATTCCCAAGGGACGACGCCCCTAAAGTTCCCTGTTCACCTCTTGAGCTTACTCATCTTTTGTTGAAATTTGAGCAACAGGGATAAATTTGGTTATAGATTCAAAACGTGCCTAAAGGCCACTATAATTTTTGGCAGAAACAAAAGGGTTCCACTTGGCTCTATCAGCTCAGTTAGCCTGGAAAATGTGACTTTGATATTTGGTTCATATTTCCCCCCACTCAACCTAGACCACTCTATTGTGGTATGTTTCAGAGTGGTCAGCAGTAGTAATGAAGCACCACCTAGTTCTTCTAAGCTAAAGGTGAAGCAAGGATAGATTTAACTCATCCATTAGTATTTTGGGCAAGTTATTTCCGTATGTATTTGATCAATCTATCTCTCTCTCTCTCTCTTCACAGAGAGTGAACATTAACTTCATCTTACACAGAACCTTGCAAGACGTAAGACTTTAGTAGAATATAATACAAACTCTGTATGCAGAGCAAATAATTTGAGAAACTAGGCTATATGTAAAAGAATGTGGCACCAGATTGGAGGAAGACTCACCAACAACCTCTCTTATGGAGATGACACAACTTGCAGAAAAGTGAATAGGACTTGAAGAACTTACTGAAGAAGATCAGAGACTAGAGTCTTCAATATAAATTATTAATCAACATAAAAAACCAAAAATTCTAACCACTGGACCAGTAGATAACACCATTATAGATGGAGAAAAGTTAAACTTATCAAAGATTTAGTTTTACTTTTATCCACAATCAACACTCACAGGAGCAGCAATCAAGAAATCAACAGATGTGTGGCACTGGGGAAGTCTGCATTCAAGGATCTCTTAAAATGTTAAAGAGCAACGGTGTCAATTTAAAAAGCAAGGTCTGCCTGATGTAAGTATTTTCAATTGTTTCTTATGCATCTGAAAGTTAGACAATCAATAAGGAAGACAAAGAATAGATGCCTTTGAATTGTGGTGTTGCAGAAGAGTATTGAACACTTTATGAACTACCAAAGGAATAAAGAAAAAAATAGTCTTGGAGGAAATACAATCATAGTGCTCCTTAATGGCAAGGACAGTGAAAAATCTCATATACTTTGGGCATTTTGTTAGGAAAGGCTTTGTTGTTTTTGTTGCCGTTAATTGTCATCTAGTTGAGCGTGACTCAAAGCGACTCTATGAAAAAAAGGTTTGAACTCTGTTCTATAAATATCATCTTTTCTCTAATTTTCACCATTTTTCCAAAGGCATGTTGTTTAGGAAGTGGATGCAATCCTACTTCCAAACCTGTCTTAATCTGGGAGCTCCACCATACACTGTCCACCATGGGAAACTATTATGGCATTTGACACACCAGGGGCACAGCGTTCAGCATCACAGCAACCCCAAGTTGTCTCTGTACAGAAAATTGACAGACCATTTAAGTTCTTACCACACAACATTAGCTAAATCCAGTAAATCAAATCAACTTACACACGATTGTGAATGAAATAAAAATATAAACAAACAAAAAACCCACAGAACACAACACTGAGCAGTTTACATCTGACTTTCAACTAAAACAAGAGGACCTACCCACCAGAATCACCTGAGCCTCCAAACTGGAGACTTAGTGAGAGCCCAACTGACTTTTAACTGCAAAGGCCAGCCCACAAGGTCCTGATTGACTTAAGCAAGAGGCTTCCAGCCCACAGATTCTTGTTAGCTAAATCCAGTAAATCCAATCAGTTCACACTTGATTGTAAGTGAAATAAAAACAACATGAAACAGTTTACACCCAACTTTCAATTAAAACAAAAGAAGCTACCTACTAGAATACATCAACCTTGGAAAGGCAGAAGACATCAGAATAGAGGAAAGCTCTTAACAAGAGTCATTGACATGTCAGTGGCTCAACCCGCACAGTGACACCCAGTGGCTCTGCAGGAGAAAGGCCTGGTAGTAGTCTTCTGTAAAGATTACTTCCTGCCTATGAGTCAATTCTGACTCATACTGATGCTACGCATTGGGTTTCCAAGACTATGATTTATTTTTATTTAATTGATTTGCGTATAATCATTCATATAAATTGTGTTTTACACAATTAGTCATATACATTGTATTTTTCATAATTAATTACTATTTTTCTATGCCTATTCCCCTCCTTTCTTCCAATAAGAGTCCTTAGTGACTCTTTCCTATTCCTTCACACCCCACCTCTCTGCCCACTAACCTCTACTAACCTAGTGATTTCACCTTTCCCTTTTTACCCTCTTCACCCTTTCTCTTTCTGAATATTTATGCATATTTTCTCAGTTATACTCCTATTTTCACAATAGTTGCCTTTTGCAGTATTTGTCCTTATGTTACTGAGTTATTTCACTCAGTATCATTCTTTCTATTCACTCCCACATTATACAGTATGTAATAAGCAACAGTGTAAATCTTAATAAGAGGTGACTGCTCAACAGACTATGCCACCGGAGCTCATCTTTTAAAGATTACAGTCTAAGAAGCAGCATAGAGTAGTTTTATTCTGTAACTTTGGGACTCTATAAGTGGAAAATTGAATTGACAGCACTTAACAATATTAACTTAATTAAATGCTTTTCCTCATAAGTAAGCCATTATATTCCTCTCCTTTCCTTTCCTCTTCAGCCCCACACTTCAGTGATAACTTTTCATTTTGTTATCATTCTTTCACTTCATCTGAGAAATATTTCACTCCAGTGCCTTGTTCTCTGGTCAAAGCAAATTCTTTCCATTTTCTCACTCTCTCATCATCCCAACTCACCTACTTATAATTCATCAAAATAAAAGTTATTTTTTATTAGTTGGTATTCATTAAATGACTCAGATTAATTTTGTTTTATAATATTCATTATAATTGTACACATTATTATTTATATTATCTTATGAAATCCTCATTGTACCTTATCAGATATAATAATTTTTAAGAGACATAAACATAGGTTATATACTTGGATTTCACCTGCTGGTATGCATAGGAATCAGATCGATTACATCTGTGGAAAGAACCTCTGGAGAAGCTCAATATCAGCTGTGAAAACTAGTCCAGGAGCTGACCACCAACTATTCATATGCAAGTTCAAGCTGAAGTTGAGGAAAATTAAATCAAATCCTAGGCAACCAAAATATGACTTTGAGTCTATCCCACCTGAATCTCAGAACCATCTCAGGAACAGGTTTGAGACCTTGAACACTAACGAGCGAAGACCAGATGAGTTGTGGGAGGATATCAAGGGTATCATCCAGGAAGAGTGCAAACAGTCATTGCAAAGACAGAAGAGGAAGCAAAGACAAAAATGGATGTCAGAAGAGACTCTGAAAATTGCACTGGAGCGTAGA
>NW_006399758.1:5038217-5073531 GCF_000299155.1 Elephantulus edwardii | reverse complement strand
TTTGGACATGTTGTGAGGAGAGACCGGTCCTTGGAGAAGGGCGTCATGCTTGGCAGGGTGGGGGGACAGCGCAGGAGAGGAAGGCCCTCTATGAGGCGGGTCGATTCAGTGACTGGGATAATCAGAATGGGAGTGTCAGAGACAGTGCGATTGGCACAGGACAGCAGAGTTTAGGGCTGTTGTACATAGGGTCGCTATGAGTCGCAAGCTACTCAACGGCAGATAACAACAACCTTATCAGATATGTCATTGCCAAGTATTTCTACCAGTCTGTGGCTTTCCTTTTTTCCCTGTTGGAGAGGTTTTCTGATGTTCATAGGGATTTGATTCTTAGAAGGTATCATTCACCTATTTTGGTCTCTCCTGGTTGTAGGTTTTTCATTATGCTTGGTAGACTCTATGTGCTGTGAATTGGGGCTTCTAGTATTCTACCAAGATTTTCTCTGATGAAGTTTTTATTCTTCAGTTTTACTCCTAAGTCCTTGATCCACCTTGAGTTTGTTTTTGTGTATAGTGTGAGGTGTGAGTCTTGCTTGACTTTTCTACAAATGGTTTTCCAATTTTGCCAACAATATTTGTTTAAAAGACTGGTGTGTCCCCACTTAACTGATTTTATCTCCTTGTCAAAAATCAGTTGACTATAGGCATTTGAGCTGATTTCCAGGTTTCAATTCTATTCTATTGATCTATGTGTCTGTCACTGTATCACTACCACAATGTCTTGACCACCATGTCTCTGTAGTAGGATTTGAGGTCATGGAAAGAGATGTCTCATACCTTATTTCTCTTTTTCAATAGTGATTTACTTATTCAGAGTCTCTTTCCATTCTAAATGAAATTGGAAATTAACTTTTCCATATCATTGAAGAATGGAATTGGTGTCTGTATTTAGATTGCATTGATCTTATAGATTTCCTTTGGTAGAATTGTCATTTTCACAATATTGAGTCTTCCTATTCACAAGCATTATATAGTCTTCCATTTCTCCGGGTCTCTTTTTGTTTCTTGTGTAATGTTTTATAATTTTCCTGTAGTAAGGTCTTTTTGTAATGTTTTATAATTTTCTTTTGTATTTCTAGTTAGATTTGTACCCAAATATTTAATCTTTGATTAGCTATTGTGGTGGGTATTGTTTTTTTTTAGCACCATTTCTGTATTCTTCTTGTCACTGTTGAAATATCCAACTAATTTTTTTTATGTTGGTTTTGTACCTGGCTGCCTTGCTGAATTGGTTGAGAAAGCCAGTAGTTTTCTCAATGAGTTTTTAAGGTTTTCTAAGTATACTATCGTATCATCTGCTATAGAGATAATTTTACCTCATTTTTGCTAAGTTGGACACCCCTTATTTCTTTCTCTTTTTATTATTGCTCTTGCTAAGACCTCCAACTCAGTATTCACTGTATCTTCTATTTCCCTTCATCATACTCATCCAGTCACAAATCTCAGCTCATTTTCTCCTCCAATCCCCCTCAACCTTTCACAACTCTTTCTATCCCTATAAATGTTACATTTTTTGATCCTCCACAATTTCTGTCATTTGCCATAGATTTATATCTTTTCCTAATCTAGCACAAATAATGTTGGTTTTGCTGTTGTTGCTGTCATATAGCTGACCCTCTGGTAGGTTTCAGAGGCAGTTAATCACACAGGAGGAGATTGTCCATCCTTTTCCTGTAGAGGAGCTGGTGGCCTTGAACCACATGCCTTTGGGATTGCCATGAAGCATCTCATCATCATCAACTTTATCACCAAAGGTAATTTTGCTACATACATCGCAAATACTAATTATGGGAAAATCCAGGTCTGTACGTACTGAGGAGAAGTGTCAAATAGACCTAATGAAAAAAGGCATTAGATATGAAGAATGAATGATTAATACAGTGGGCATATTATTTTATTTTCTATCCAATTCACTATTTTGTCTCTTAAGCTTGTCAATGGCAACACAATTTTTCCTGATAAGAGAGAGGGCACATTGCAGATCCATTGTTGACTCTACTCTCACGTATCAAAGTAAGTGATTGTAAAGTACTGTTAGTAGTTACGTTGGTTTCGTCTTTGTGTTTTCTTTCTTACATTAACATTGAAACTCAAGTTTTATCATTCATTACATAAACCACCTCAAAATATCCATCTCCATCTCTTCTTCATTGCCTCCAAGCCAATATTGTCAGATTACATTTCTTAAATGAAAGCCTTGATTACATACCCACAATACTTTGAATGCTTGCAGTAGATTCTCTTTGCATTTGGAATTAATTTTATAATCTTTACATCACAATCAGGTGCTCCATAATCTGGTCAACATTACAATCTGTTGGCTAATTAGTCAGCATAATCCTGCATATTATTTATGTTCATATTACCATAGGCTTTTAAATCATTCCACAGTTTATTTTTCCAAATTCTATGCCCTGATTCATGTTTTTTCTGCCTTGTGAAACTTCTCTTATTACACAAAACCAGTACCACTGAGGTTACAGCAACTTATAGAGAACCTCCCTACTCTCATGGTGGCCCAGTATGTCAAAGTACGGTTGTGCTCTTGGGAGTTTAAACTGCTTTATCGGAATTAGGGCACCAGAACTCTCTTCCAAGGAAGGGGTCTCTTGTTGAGCTCCAGCATTTAATCTCTCAGCAGCCAAGCACAGTATGGGCTAGCATCCTACAAACTCTCCTGTCATTCAAGAGCCCCACTAAATTTCATCTCTTTTCCAAGGTATTACCCCATGTGTCAACAGATTAAAGCGTTTCTTTGACATACCTATTCCTATAACTCCTTGCTTTTCAAACTCTGGCCCCAGGATTAGCAGCATCATTATTAGAAGTGCAGAGTTTTAACGCCTGCATATCAGTGACTCATTCATACACTATGTCCAGGAGTTGTTGTTGTGTACCTTCGAGTTGAAACTGACCTGTAGCTGGCCCTCTGATGGGTTTTCAGAGACAGTAAATAACACAGGAGGAGATTGCCCATCTTTCTTCCATAGAGCAGCCAATGGACTCAAACTGCGTGCCTTCGGGATTACAGTGCAACTTCTTGCCATTTATTGATATATACAGTGAATCTCCAGGTTATTTATTCATAAATGAGAGGTACTGCTATAAAACAAGGGAGCTCTGATGGAACAACTCAAAGGACATCCCGTTTGAATCCACAAGATGCTTTGTGGAAGAAAGATGGAAAATCTCCTACTGTGTAATTTATAGCTTCTGAAAACCAAACAAGAATTGACTGGAAGGTTAGTTATGAGTTATTTCTGATTCTTTGTCAATGACTTCGACTTTGACTTTACTGTCTGACTGCTTTCATAAAAGTATTTAGTATTAGTTTGTGTATTTAATTTAAATTTTATTAAATTTAATTTAATTTTGTGTATTTTTTTAAATGTTGATGCTTTGAAATAGAAAATAAAACCCACAATTTCATCTTATCTTTGTAGTAATTGGGAAGTTATTTCATTTCTTTGTACCTCTTTTTCTGCTACAAAAATGAAGTAAATAATTCATAACTTGCAAAGGTATTTGTGGGTTAAATGAAAATTCAGTTTTTCTTGTGAACATGCATTACAGTGTACCTGGTACACGTTTAATAAAATGGATTTTATTTTCCCATTTCCCTTTTTGATGTCCCTGAATAGTGCCAACCACTAACACATCCAGTAGCTATCGGAAAAACAAGAGGTTGAAATCCACCTACAGATACTTCAGAAGAATAACCTGGTAATCTGTTTCCAAATAATGAGTCATCATAAACCCTGTGGAACATGGGTCTATCCTGCCAGCCGTGGAGTTGCTGAATCACAGCAGACTTCCTAACAATTCTTTATCGAGTTTCCCTTCTCTACTGGAGTGAAGTTTCCAACAGATGAAGAATTGCATCTTAAACATTGGTCAGGTCCTTCAAAGACAGTGTAAAATGAGAGCCCTTTTGGAAAGAAAGCTGCGAAAGACCAGAAATTTTGTCTATTGTACTTCCACCTTCAAAGTGCTCAATAACTACAGATTGTAGGGAGGGGAGGAGAGAATTTCATACTGACTAACTGATTATTGTTAGAGAAGATCATTGCAACAAAAAAGAAAAAGCTTTAGATATCACAGATTCGATAGTCTAAAAAAGAATAGTCAGAAATAGCTTTGATGACAGCATTATAGCCACTTATACTTACTAAACCCTCAGAAGGAATTGTTTTGTTGGTTCCTTCTATTTTGAGCATTTCTTACCACATATCAGAGGAGACTACTAAAATATTTTGGTCTAATCTATTCAAAATGCCACTATTTTTGAGAAAGAAAGATGTACACCAAAATTATAGCCAGTTCCTATGATAAAGTGTATTTGAGCCTCCATAAACCATGCTTAAGTCAGGCTGCTTTTTGTTTTCACACCTTGGCATTACCAATGCATAGGACATACAGTGTTGCAACATGTAATTTGCTTATGTTACCACTCTAACGTATTCACTTGAAGAAGCTCAAGGATTAGATATAAAGAATCTTACCATAAAACAAACAAAAAAAGTTATTTAAAACTATGAAAAAAGAGATGTTCTACTTAAGTCAAAACCAATTTTGGATGGAGTTATCAGAGTAACAGTACCTTGTTTTAAATTGGGGACAATGTTGGACAATGTACAAAATGTATGATGTTAAAAAAAGAAAAAGCATGACATGGTTCCGATTTAGTTAGCAAGTATAATCCTGGGAGAAAAAGTCAAAGTGAAATAACCTGTGAGGCCTAGGAGGAAAGTATGGGAGATACCTATCTCTGAGCATTTAGAAATTCCTTAGGAGAATAATGAGCTGTTTCCTATATATTAACACTGCCGAGTCTAACTCAATAGGAGGGGGGAAAATTTAAAATATGTCTCCTAAATTCTGCTATATAATCCCTCAGATTAAGCATTTTATATGCTTTTGTATTTTAGTTGGAAAAACTCATACATAAATGTATTGCTTTTCCTTATAAGAGTTGCAAAGGTGACTGAAAAATTGTAATATTTTCTTCCCTGGAGACCTTTGTAAATAGGATTGACTTTGATGGATCCAGATGTGACATTAGAAGTTAAATTTCCTCTGGCTTTTTCAGACCTAGAATCCTGTGATTCTGTATTCTCAGAGAAGTGAGCTATAAATATCTTTAAAAATACAAATAATGAAACTGCCCTCTTCATTCTTATTCCGTATTCAATTGGCATGAGCAATTAACTTCCTTCTTATTCTCTAACAAGTTATAAAATACCCTACACAAATCTTATCCATTGTCCTTCATACCTTCATAACCCCAAATCAGTATATTTTCTCTCTAGCCCATTGGACTTGCTATGTCATTTCATACAATGTAATTTCACATAAACCATAAATGACCTTTAACGCGTCAGTGACTGCATCGAATATTACGTTAAGTTTTTAATGATTGAATAATCTTAGGACAGTTATAACAATGTTACAAAAGAAAATCAGGGGAAATAGCCACTGTTTGTTAAAAAGTGTTAAAAAGCTTTTTTCCCTTTGTGCCTGTGAAGCTTAGCCACCACCCTACACTGCCCCCACCACCAGAAAGAAAGGAAGGAAGGAAGGAAGGAAGGAAGGAAGGAAGGAAGGAAGGAAGGAAGGAAGGAAGGGAAAAGAAATAGATTTCTGTGCCTTCCTAATCTCTATTTTGCCTCTTCTTTTCAACTTTGGCCATTATATAATCTATCAAAAGCCAAGTGTTGTCAGGCCTATATCTGCCCATCATCAACATGCTCCACACATTCTACTCTGAAAAATGGTATTTATCTTTATTCTAGTTTTCCTGCAAGGGAAAGTGGAAGTTACACAAAGCATTAAGTTGTATGAGGCAAAGTGCATAGAGGTCCTTTTTCAGTCCAGGTCCTCCATTTCCCCTACATGTCACAAAAGAATACTCACAGTCCTCCTCTCTCAAAAGTAAGCTGCATTCAATATCTCATCCTCTTTCTTTTACCACCCTTTGGGAAAATAAGTAAAGTTTTATATGGTTGACTCTTCTTTACAAAGAATTTTTTAAGAAAACAAACACCACAAACAAACCAACAAACAAAAAACCTAAGCAGATCATCAGTGAGTCAATTTAAGTGGTAGCAATATTAGGGAATCTGTAAAACTGCTCACAGGGCCACCAAGGCTGTAAATCTTGGTGAAATCAGGCAGCCACATCTTGCTATCCTGGAGAAGCTAGTGAGTTCAAACTTTCAACTTTCAGTTAGTAGCCAAGCACTTATTACTACACCATCAGGGTCACTTCTCAAAAATCAGCCTACTGGACATCTGGAAAATAAACTTTTCAGTGCAATTCAATTGGGGGAAAAAAATCTATAAAACATTTAAATCTAGGCTCAAAGTTTATGACTAGGAACTAGGAAATCCAGATGGGGAACAAAGAACTGTTGCCTAATTTCAGCACCCTAAGAGCATGCAAGGTAACAAAGTGGTAAAGAAAGATACAATTAGCATGTTGCAGAAGTTCTGAGAATAAGCTCATTTTTGGAAGAGATTAAGAGATGAGGATCTTCAAACAAAATTTAAGCTCTGAGCATAGTTTCAACAAGCACGAACTACATTTTAAACTCCAGGAAGATCATAAATGTAGGAAGATAAATGAGAAATGACATAACATATTTGAGGAATATCACTGTAGCATTCAAATAACTGGAAAATAAAAAGCATAGGGAAATAGTGGAATGAAAAATGAGTTCTAGTTCATTCAGTTATTCAGCAAATAATAACTGAGAATATATAATATGCTAAACACATCATATTAGGTACTGAATACATACGATGAATAATGGTAAGAATCCCTGTTCTTATGCAACTATAGAGTAAAATCACACATAAACAAGATTGTAAACTGTGTACAGCAAATGAAGGAGAGGTGAAGAGCGGCATATTGCCTGGGAACCTGGGCTGGCCTGTAAGTTCAGAAAAGTATTCCTTGAGGAAGAGTATCAGTGCACAGATTCAAAGACTTGAATTTCACTAGACAAATGGGAAGGAATCTAGTGGTGCAAGAGTTAAGCACTCAGCTGCTGGCCAAAGATTGGTGGTTCAAACCAGGCCATTTGCTCCTGTAAAAGTCATAGCCTAGAAATCCTGTGGGGCCATTCCCCTATGCCAATAAGGATTATTATGAATCAGAATTTATTCAAGTGGACCTAACAACAACAATAAAGAGGTAAAGCACTTTCAAGGGAGGACATGGCATGTTCCAAAGGGCAGAACGTGAGGGTGAAATCTGAGAGCCAAATCAAAAGTAAGCAGGAAACAAACTCTGCATGGCCCTAAGTCTATCAGAAGAGCGATGGGAAGTTACCAAAGGCAACAGATAGTATTGATCTGACAACGAAACATTTGTCCTCAGTCAGAAACACTTACTAGACGAAGAACTAGGCATTTAAAGCATGCATGCATAACCCATTTAAGATAGAGCATCCATTTTTAGAAATAAGAAGGCCAGTTGAATCAGTTATAATGGAAGCACTTCTGCAGTTAGGAGTCCATGGCATCATCCCCTTTCTAATGAGAAAAAGCATACTTTCCAACCTCTCCAAATCCCCTCAAATTGTGACATAGCTCCAGCTATACGTAACTATTGATCATATAGCTTTGCTCAATGTTCCCCTGTTGTACTGACACTTTTTAAAATTATCATTGCAAAAATGAAATCACAAATCCCCAGTTGTCTGGCCATCTTTATTTGGCTTCCTGGATCACTCCATTAAATACCTTCAGTCACTTGCAAATTTTAATTTTGTTTGTTAAAAGAGCCCTTTTTTTCATTATGTGGTGGAAAGAACAAGTCCAATATGTTTTCCAGAGGCCAAAGTAGGTCAACATTACTCACAAAACATATGCTATTGTTGTTCGGTGTGTATGACTCATGGTGACCCTATGAACAACAGATGTGACACTTGGCCTATCCTGCACAACTCTCATGGTCTCCATCACACTCAAGCCAACTGTTGTAGTCACTATGTCAGTCTACCGCTCTGAAGTTCTTCTTCTCTCCTACTGACTGTATTTTTTCCAGCATAATGTCTTTTTCCAATGGTCCCTCCTGACAACATGTCCAAGTTCTATGAGACAAAGTTTCACCATCTTCGCCTCTAAGGATCACCCTGGTCGCACTTCCTCTAAGACAGATCTATTTGTTCTTTTGTCAGCCTATGATACAGTCAATACTCTACTCTAATATCACTATTCAAAGGCATCAATAATTCTTCAGTGTTCCTTACATATTTTGCATGGATTCTTACTGTTAATGATAATGTTACCATGATAAAAATATATTTTTATGCTTGCCAGTATTTTTAAGTACATTATTAAAACTGTAAGAACTGAGTGGAGAATATGTCTCAGTCTATAAAATATGTGAAGTTGTGAGTAAGATAAGTTAGAACAGAAGATTCAATATTGTTGAAACTACAGATATTATCGCTCCAAGTGTAGAAAATATCTCTATGAAAAGAAACTGCCCAAATGTCATTGTGATTACTTCTATTACAGATCTGCTACTTGGCTAATAATATTATAATGTGCAAATGCATATGCAAATGTAATAGCTAATAATTAGGGGCAGGGTTGCATGTGGTCTTTGGAGATTCGTAAGAGGGCCCTGGGCATAAAGATAAGAGAAGCTTGAATATATAGAAGACAAAGAGAGAGATAAAAGGAGCAATGATCTGAGTGATAAATATAGACATTCACACAGGCTGGGGTCTTGGGAACTTTGATTCTTTGAGAAAAACCTTTGCCTGTTCTTTCTCAGTATACAGAAGAAACCCTAGGCAGAAGGATAGTAGAAAACATTCCCCTGATAGATTCCCTCAACTGACTTATACTATAAGCAATTGTGATATTTTCTCCTTTTAATGTCCCTCTTGGCTCTTGAGGGAGTTCTGGAGGACTAGTGGTAAGGAGATGTGCTACCGAACCAAAGGTCCAAGATTTGAATCCACCAAATGCTCCAAGGGAGAAAGGCAGGCAATTTCTTGCCATGTGACTTGTTGTTGTTGATTGCCATCGAGATGAGCACGACTCATAAGAGACCCTACAAATAAAAGACCTGAAGACTTTCTATAACTATCATCATTTCTCAAAGTTCATAGAGTTTCCAGAGGCATGTTGTTTAGGAAGTGGATGCCCCTCCTGCTTCCAATGTGATTTACTGCCTCTCAAAACCCACCTGAGGGTCAGCTAACAATAACAACTTGTCTCTTGACTAACTCCGTGGGTTGTGTAAACAGTTTGTTTGCCTATTGAAATTCTAGAGATTTGAGTCTATTCAGAGGTGTTTCAAAAGAAAAATTGATGGTCCACTTCCAAAAAATTCACCCATTGAAAATCTTGTTGGAACACATTTTTCTAACACCTGGGTTTTCACCACAAGTAAACACTGACCCTGTGAAAATTGTTTCTTGTATATTTTGGAGGCAGGTTGTCTTTTGTTCTGCTAGCTGATACCTTGAAAGAAGTATGGGTTAGTTAGTTGTCCATGGGAATTAGGATATGGAAGTCAAAGAAAAGGGGTTATTTTTGGTTTGTTATTTTGTTTGGGGGAGGGGAAGCTTAGGGGAGATAAAGATCATTCTAGCTCATGGTGGAAAAGGGATTTTAGAGTGTCAATGATGGATAAGAGAAATAAAGACAACAATATTTCCATTTCCTAGATGAAAATACTGAGTCCTGTGAAAGTGAGTAAAGTGTGTCTGACGTCACACACAGCTAGTCAAGGACTAACTAGTCTCCGAGATCTCACAACTTTGTACACCCTCCTGGAGGACTTGTCTTTTGCCCACTTTTGAAATCCACAATATCAAAGAAGTCAATATAATTTTCAAATTTTTAACATAAGAAGAATATTGATGTTGAGCTCATTTGACATAGGGTATACTGACTGGGGAGCTCAAACAAAGATCTACCTTTTTCATAGGTTTTCTGTGATTTATTGTTGCCAGAGGAAGTTTGATCAACAAGCAGTGTCCATCAAATCTTACAGTTAAAGTTTGTGAAAAAGGAAGTATATGTATGTATAAAATTTTATACACTTCTACTGGACCCTCCACCACCACTGTTGAGAAAAGCAGGAAATATAAGGTGCCGTGGAGTTCAGTGGCCATGGCTTGATACAGGAGCCTCAGATGATAGTTAATAAATAAGAATGGAGGGATGAAAACAAGATCTTAAAATCACAACCTGTCTGGAATAACAGCAATCATACCGCCTACTAAGTGCCAGCGATAAGCAAGTTCTTTTCCTGCTTTTGAGTCTTTTAATCCCTTAGGGAGCAGGTGTTCATGTCTAGTTTACATGTGAGGAATCTGAGGCCCGAGGCATAGCACCCAGAGTTGACTTCCTGCTGAATCATTGCAACTTCACAATTCTAGGCAATAAATTAAAGACCATTTGAAATGTCTTTCCTTCCTTGACACACTATGAGAAGTACAATGAGGAAAACAAAGATGATTGAAACAAGGGAAAAGAAACAACGTAGGCTTACATCCAAAAGCACATCCCTCGACAGGAATAGGGGAGATCACTGAAACACTTACGAAGCCTTTCCAATATCCTGGTGACGTACTCACACTTTAAGACTTGCTTCCCATCCATCCATAAGCCAAAGAAGAGTGCTTTTCTCACCATGTGCTTCCCAATCAAGTTGTCAATGATTTTAACATGACCTATCTATCTATCTCAGATACACGGTAATTTTCATGGCGTGTAGAGATAAAGAAAACAAGCTCTTAAAAAATTTTTAGTCTTTATCTAATCAAGAAAGTGAGATGCACAACTCATTTTGTATAGTTAGCTGAATCGATTTGGTTTCTAAAATCAAAGTCATTTTCTGCATTTTTTCCCGCTTTCCATTCAATTCCTTAGCAATACAATTATAAAATATACAGAGTCAGCTTGATCTATTCTACTTTTTTAAATTAACAAAGTGCAAGAATAGTCTAACGTAATTCTGCCAAAGTTATACCTCATCCTTTTTCCAAAGGAATAATGGAGAAAATAAAGATAATTCTTTTTTTTTAATTCCAAACTATTTATTGCAAAGAAAGTGTTCAAAGAAGAAAGAATGCTTAAGAATAGGTTAAGAGTGGATAGATAATGACCATTGCATTGGAAGACAAAAGAAAGAACTGTCTAAAATGAGTATATAATTAGGCATTATACATACGACAACTGTATAGCCCTGGTGTACAAGTTGCCGTACAGCAGTCACTTTTGGTTCCTGTGAGGCTGAACACTGTGACACTGATGTATCAAATGCATTAATGGTTGCCTACCCAATGCGGACAGAGAGTGAGGTGGAGCTCCCCGATTAAAACAAGCTTGGAAGGAGGAGTGGCATCCACTTCCATAATAGCTTGCCTCCGGGAAACCCTATAAACCTGGAGAGAGGAAGAAAGGCACCCAAATGTCGAGGACTCTCCTTCAAAGGGTCGCTATGAGTTGCCTGCGACTCGATGGCACTTAATAACAACAACGACAACAACCCTGAATAAGAGATATATTATTACAAAGAAGACTGAAGGGAGGGTAGGTAATTGTGTAACAATGAATTAATATATTTTGTTAAAAAAGTGAACTGGGGAAAGAGAAGAAAGGGGTAAATGTGCAACAATGAATAAATGAAAATCTAACTTCTCCTTAAATGTTCATTAAAATAATAATTAAACTTTATTTTTAAAAGAAACATCCACATTTTGTATTATTTCATTTTGTAATTCCAAAGAAAAAGGAAAAGATATACTAATGAGAATTGATTAGATAATCATATTTCTAGCAACACTCTTGATAACAGCAGCCAGGAAATCAAGAGACAAATTGCATTGGGAACGTCAGCTGTAAGGGACCTCTCAAGAGTACTGAAGAGCAACGATATCAGGCTGGAGACTAAGGTGCGCCTGATCCAGGATATAGTCTTCGCAATGCATCAGAGAGTTGGACAGTGACTATGGATGATAGAAAGAGAATTTGATAATTCTTGATTTAGCCAGACTATTTTGCAAGTATAGGTAGAAATGTTGATTACCAATAACATATGCCAAACTAAAAACAGAACCAACAGAATTAACTAATGTTATATTGACTACCAAATATCAATCAAAAGACAATGATTGACTCTCATTGGTGAAAAATCTTAGATTTGAACTAGTGACCTGAAAGTAATGGGCTTTTTACTTTCCATTCCCTAAGTCAGTCCCCAGAGCCACACATGCCCCTGAGTCTGACATTGCTTGATTAGAAATGGAACTCATAACAAAGCAACAGATGGCCTTTAGATTTCCAGATTCACAGTGTTAAAATAGTTTGTGTTTGCTTTTGGTCTTTTTTGTCTTTCTAGTCTGACAGTATATTAAAAATTTTTTAAAAAGTATATTCCATAGCATTCTGTTTAGATGCTCTAAGTTAAAATTTTCCATAAACAATCCCTCAAATATGCTACAAATGGAGAAGAAATGAATCCTTTCGAGTGCCTTCGCAGGGGAGTGCAATCCCCAGACATTCAGTACAGAACTCTGAGGCAGATGCTCCGTGAACTGTCTCTAACTGCTGGGGTGGCCTACCTCGCAGCCCCATGAAAGATAAAAATAAAGGGAGCACTGAAAAGTAATGCAATGTGCTCACCATTTTGGGCTTCAGAAGTGCACGACAAGCTCGCCCCTTGGGATCCCTCCACTTTGTAGTTTGTTTCTCTGTATGTCCTACATCATTACCTTCTGTCAGCCACCTGTACTGTTCATGTTTTGTTAACCGGAAATGTGCCCTTAAGAGCAAACCCCAAAATCCTTCACTGCAAAGAAGGTCATTATATAGTACATAGAAACCTTAAGAGGGAAAAATCCAACATCTACTGGTGGTATAATCCCCAAGGGGAAACAGACTTTAGTTGAACAATCAGAAACCTGGCTTGCTTTATGGTGTTTACACTGCTGCTTGCTAATGGATCACCATAAAGGAAGCAAAAGGGCTCTTACACCATTGAGGAGGCTATCATGGGAGTCTTCTGAGTGTGCCTTTTTTATTTGCTGCAGTCAGGTTAATGAGCTCACCAGCCCACTTGATGTTGAGGACTTTGTAACAAAGCAATCTCTCATTAAATGCTGCCTGGCACCACTCTCTTGAAGCAAAGGGACATTCAGATTATTGAATGCCTTTGTACTCCTCATTCCTACCAGGCTATGGAGTCCAGCAGTGGCATCCGTCCCACACACTTTCTGGCAGGCATCCAGTCATCCGCCTGCCCTCTTCAAACTGCATGGGCATTTGCCAATCTAAGCAGTGCTGGTAGGCAAACAAGCATGGCACACGACTCCTCTGGCTGAGATCCAAATGTGCAGCTGAACAATCTAATTTGTTTCTACCATAGAGGGAAACATTCTTCCCTATTCTTTCCTATTCAGTTGAATTTACATGTAAAAGTTTTGTTATGGTACAAAGGAATGTGCATTTATCTACATTTCCTTTCTGCTTTTACACCTTTTTTCGTCTCCACAGTACGGGTCATGATTTTGTCTGTGGCTTTATTTTAAGTACCTCCTGGCTGACAGTTTCTTCAATGAAATGACCCCAGAGTGTTATCAGCTAGCTAGCAGGTGTGTCTCTATTCAGAATCTTGCAAACAGAAGTGCATCCTGGGTAAAGAGCAATGCATGCACAATCCAGCTTTTTTTTCTACCTTACTCATAAGATTTAACGGTTCACTGTCATAAAAAAATTAGAAAGATTTTTTCCAAGATTTAGTTTTCAAAGTATTAATAATGCTCTGAGATATGAGAACCTAAAATAGGATTGCATAGTTATTTTTTAAAGTATGTCACTATATTTTAATAAACAGTTGTTATGTTACTAATAATTTTTCTTACTGAGCTATTAAATTCTTACTTTTGGAAAGTTTGAGAACATCTAGAACATATGCTCAAATATTAAGTGTAATGTTGGCCTTTGAGCAGAGATGACCATGTAGGAGTATATTTGAGACTAATTAAATCTATAACCATAATTTTCATTCACTGTTCAAATAAAATCTGTAAGAGAAAATATTCTCACTTCTTCATGATGGTTCTTTGGAAAACATGATATTAAAATAAATTGTAAAAACCATAACATTTTGGGAATCTGCATATACTTGAAAGACGCTTGCCTGTCAAATCAAATTAAAACATTTCACCTATATTCTTAAGTTAAATTTGTTAACAGGCCATGGCATGCAAATCCAAAACTGCTCCCTAGCAGAGATCCAAATGTAAAACAAAGTCAGAGTGAAATAAAATACAAATATAGTCTGGAGACGTAGCAAGTTGGTATTAGAAAGAAAATAATCATAAACCAGCATACTATTCTCTCACGCTTTTACAATAATGGAATTAGAAAGGGTAGTGATGTAATAATATTAATGAAAGGGGATTTCTTTGTATGATATGATATGCAGTTTAAGAAATAAAAAAATTGTGGAGTATGAACCTAAAATTGATATCTATAGACAGTGTATTCTATTCTTTGAGTAGTATGTGTATATCATTTTTTTAAAATAATGTGAATAGAAACATTTTAAAGAATATTAACTGTGCTTAAGTAATTTCCTATCAAATCTCATGGTTGTTAAATTTTCACATATTTAATTTTATAATTCTCAAAATATAACTTTCAATTCAGGTAACTATAACAGATTATTTTTTAATATGTTTCTGGAATTATCTGTTCAAGTAGTGACGTAACTCTTTATTTAAAAAAATATAGCTTTCAATTCAGCCTTTCATTGAATTCAACAAGTATTCACTAGTCTTTATAAAATTGTCAGTTTGAAAATAGTAGCAAACCGCATATCCAATGTATCTGCCTTCATTATATAAAGGTGGGGGAGAAGAGTTTGACAAAATCCTTATAATATACCATGGACTTTTCTAAAAGAGGAAATAAGGGTATTTTAAGAACATAAATTTCTGGCGAGAAAGAAAAACAGAAACAGTATTAAAATATTAGTTGGTGCATGGTTTGAGATTTTCTTCCTTGATGAGAGGTCTTTATTTTTTTAAGGATGTTTCAAAATAATGAAGATTTCTTTTCTTTTCCAAATATACATGTACATTCACATCTTAGGTCAGTCTAGGGAAATGAAGTGTTAGAAGCAAGGCATTCATTTGATGATTTAACTAAATTGAATAAACTAGCTAACCATATATTTTGGACACAGGCTACATGAGATTTCAAGGAAGCCTGCTTTGCCTATTTGAAGTAATGAAATTCTCTATTACTATGACCCATGTAACTTGCTGTCATCTTTACTATTATAAAATCTATGGAAAATTGAGAAATGCTTCAGTAACAAAAACAGTGTAGATCCACTGTTAGTCTAATACAGTTTGCAATTTTTAGGTTTATGTAGAGAGGATTGTTCATTTCAAATTATGAACATGTACCTATCTTGAATAAAATCGCACCTAAAATGTTAAAGTTATAATATGGTATAATACACATGCAATGAGATTTTTTAAAAATTCATATAAATTACAGATTTTTTATTTACCTCTTTTAAGCAGTGATCTTATTTTTATAAGCCCTACAACTTTGTGATATGTTTATGGTCATCTCTCTGGTATTATTTCTTTATTAAATTGCTAAATTATATTGCTGTTTTTAAACAATGTATTATGTGATAACAATAAATCTATATGTACATGATCATGTGTGATCACATACTAGAACATAGCCTACCCCCTCAGATGCTGACCAGTACCTATTCAGGTTTCCAAATAGGTGCCTCTTAAAAGGGTTGTGCCATAGTAAAAGCATATATTCACCAGCATATTTTGTATACTACCAAGAAAGATCCTGTTCTGAAGGTAATAATGTGCACTAAAAAAATACTGAAGCAACTGAAAAATTTTAGAAATTAGAACCCTAACCTATCTCAAATGATTTGGATAAGCAGATTGGTTGGCTAAACTCACTGCAAGTAGTCTTCAATTTTTTATCTAGCTATTTATAGAAAGCTTTAGCAGCAGCTGAGCTGACTGAAGTGATGTCACATTTGCTGATGGAATGGTTTGCTCCAAAGCATGCTCGGAGACTGCATGGTCTACTTAAGGTTTGGGACGCAACCCTAAACAGTGAGAAGGTGTAAACATGGGCATTTTGCAGCCCCACCAATCAATATTGCGTTGATGACTTTTTACTGACCTTTAACCCCAAGAGGAATACCAATAGCACCATACTGAATCTTCCCATCTTCCTGGGCTGTCTAGCATAAGCTACCAATTTTACAATCGATCAAAAGTCATCTCTGTGAATAAAGCTTGAGATTTCAGGCAACAGCAAGCAATTTTTGAAAGGTCAGGGCTGAGTTTTTATTTGCTTGACCCATGCTTTCAACTTGTATCATAGTTTTTTATAACCACTAAAAGTAGTAAGAAAATTTCAGATTTTTTCCCCCCATGTATTTTTAGTAAGCCTTTGGGCATTTTCACTGTCCCTAAAAGAATATGGTTGCATGGCAACCTTCACAGTTGCTATGGAGACTCCATGTGTAAGCAGCTGCTGCAATCAGCATTAACTCCAGGCTTGCAGGTTTGTCATTCCAATACATAGGGAGGGGGAAGCAAATAGGACAGCACATTGCCGTAAAGGGGAAGTCACCTAGATAATGTCACTCACAAACATATGTTCCACAATTATTCTTTCCACTGTTTTATTGCTGCAATTATAGCTAAACTAAGATTACAAAATTATATGGTTTTAATTTGCCTCTATTGACTATGTTTCACTTCCACTAAAATTAAGTCTGAACCCATTTACGTAGAAAACTGTTGGCTTTCTGTGGGGGAAAATGCTTTCTCATTTAATGTCAACAGGGGGAAAAAGTCAGTGCCAGTTGAAATCTTTGTATGAAATAAGCAACTTAGCCAAAATATAAATCAACCAAACATGCAGAGCATGGTCCGTGTCTTAACATTCCATCTGTATTTCTAATATTTTCTTCAGTTGTGCCAGGATAGAGCACAAAGATGCCACAGATGACACTGAGCTGAGCCTTCGAAATGTAAGAAGAAATGCTGGTTAAGTCATCTTCAGCTTCCATCCTTAACTAACCCCATTATCCTCAAATATTGCTGTATGTGATCCCACTATCAAGTCCTTACACAGAAAATTCAGGAAGAGATGTACTAGGAAAATCATCACTGATCATTCTTTCTTTCAAATTAGTATTTCATCTAATCCTGGTGAACCTGGACACTGCATGAATCCTTGACTATAAAGAAACAGTCTGATCAATTAGTCTGAATAGTCACGAATTGTCTGATCTATAAACACAGGGTCTTCAATGAGCTAGCACATATTCTTAACTTCAAAATCAATTGCAATCAACCATTAGTCAACAATATTTTTTTCAAACACAGGTTTAACACCACCACTATAATAACTACTTGCGAATCTTATTCTAATATTTCAATTACTTATTTGGAGGTCTAATGCTTCTTTCAACAAAGCTAGGAATTATCACTCAAAATGACTATTTTACCTAAGGGCGATGTAACCATTTACTTTTTCATTTATATGACGTAATACTCACTAACAGACAACCAAGTAAGCGGTTTTTATTGCATTTAATTAGAGCCTAATAGAAGCAGAGTGGTTTTGTTCTACAAAACATAATGTTCATCTTTTTTACCCTTAGCTATTAGAGTGGGCTTTTGAGTGGAGAGGAAGAAGAATAAATAATCATCAGTCTACAAAATGACAGGTTTATCAAATATATCTTTACATGCACATAAATTGTTTAAAATTGAATTGTGTTAGATGTGTATAACTAAAAGTCTCTCATAGGAAATTAAATTGACAACAATATACTTTTAATAGCCTTCCATAAAACTCTTAAGAAACACATAGGTGGTATTAATTTTTAAAGAAAGCAATCTAATTTTAATATTCATGTAGGAAACAATGATAACTATTTTTTTTATTATTTATCTCTTAGAAGCTTATATCTAGATATGTCAGAGAATGTGTTTTGAATGGAATGGCAGTTATAAAATCTTTATATATACATATACATGTAATATTAGTAGCATTATCTTTATATTAGTACAGCAGCACATGATAATAAAGCATAATTGCTCATTTTAAAAAGCCTTACTTAGACATATTTAAAAGGTGAAATTTAACAATAACTAAAAGGTAGTACATTAATATGTTCATGATTAAAATATAGCAAGCAGGAATTTCAGAAACTTATAATTACCATTTTAATGGATCTCTAAGTAGACATCTAATTGCACAATTCATAGACTGGTTTGTGGTGTGTGGTTTTTTGGTTTTTTTTTAAAGAACCAAATGTTGAATTTCCAATGTTGGGATGATTCTGGTAATGTCATGTTTCATTTCTCCCTTTTAGCATACATTAAATCAAACACCCACTTTTTAAAATTGCAATGTACTATGAAAATATGCTTTCTTTTGCAGGGCTCACTCACTACCACTTGGATGGGAGTTTATTTGAGTTCAGAGAATCAAGATAGTCTGAAAATCCCGAAAATGAAAACACTGATACGCCCCTTAAGCATAGCAGGTGCTGGTGTAATACGCAAATCCAGATAACATTAAGTGACCTATTTTTAAAGCCTGTCCAAGAAAATGATATAAAGAAATTGAATTCTTTGCCCTTTGCTTTAATAGTTCCTTGTCATGCAATCTTCGAATCAAAAAGGGTGATTGCCATGAAACAAATCTGCAGCCTGATACAGAAAACAGGGGTATCTTTTGCAGTTCTGTGAACTGGTAGGGCCTATTACTCATAACATCTTTCATCTTACTGAAATACAGGGAAGAAAACTCTCACTTGGATAAACACAAACTTTGAAGCCAGGATTTAACATCTGGTCTTTTAGATTATAAGAAATATAAAATCATTTTGAATTATTTTGAACATTGATCATTTCTCAATATTTTATATTATTCTAGAAGACACTGCATTTCAGTTTGTGTAATAACACTGCTTTAGCAACAAAAATTTTGGTTTACACTGTTTTAGAGAAATACAGGATTAAAATTTTCATAACAAAATGTTGGGATATTTGACTTCTATAAGACTAGAATGTGTCCTAATGAAGAGCAAAAAGGATTCTGGTATTCTTGGAGATAAAAAATGCACTTCAAAATGATTTTCTGATTAAGTTTCATAAATTATGTTTTCTGTAAAAATGACATGAATTTATGAAGCAATTACTTGGATCATTTGGGTCCTAAACTCCAGGAATGAAAATGGTTTATTTGTTTTGAGTAATAAGAATTAGCTGTGGACATCAAATGTCGTATGTCATTTTCTAAATTATTGTTGCATAATTCTCTGAAGTCAAACAGTATACTAACTTTTCCTCAACTCTTTTAAAAGCTTCAAAGTTACCAAAAAAGAAAGAAAAGAAACAGTACACCTTAATTTAAATATTGTTTACATTTTGGGGGGCCATATTTGCTTTCTTTGATGTTTCAAGCTAAAATATATTCTTGAATGCAGCCATTTGTATTTAAACTACAGATTCCATTACACCTTGCCTCTGAATACTTCTGAATGCATATGCCTTCAGAGAACAAGGGTGGGGCACCATATAAACATCAATATTGCTATCACACCCATTTAACACTGGTACAATTGTATTACCTAATATAAAGTCTGTATTTAAAAGTTCTCTAGATCTCTTGATAATGGTCCCTATAACTTATTTTTCTGATGGAATGAGAGATCTGGAATATAGCCAAAGATTAAGGATTACATATTGCATTTAGGTTTATCTGCATTTAATCTAGAACAGTTTCTCAGCATTTTTCATGCACTGACATTTTTAAAGAGGCCATGTCAGTTGTTGAAATACCTTACAATTTAAATTTCTTAGAATGCAATTAAACAGTTTATATTTAGGTGAAACATACTAGACAAAATTACCACAAAGGTAATACTATGTCCATCCACAAGAAGACCTTCTGATAAAAGTCTGTACCAAGTCTCAATCTCCACGGTGCTCATTTTTCTACTACTAATTTGAATGAATTGCTGATAAAGGATAGTCATTTGCCACTGTCACTGAAAATATTAAATCCTACAATTCATTCAAAATAATCCAGTTTGTTATACTTTGGTCATTAGACCTCACAGCCCTTTTCTTTGTGGGACTTGCAATGAAAATTTGGAGTGTGTGAACACTGTGATTGAATTTCCTTCCTGCAACCCACTCATCTTCCGACAGTTGTTAAAATAGTCTGGTTGGTAGTAAAGAATGTGAGTTTTTGAGACATTTCAAACACCTTTGTTTCTTAAGACTCACAAATAATTTTCTATTTAATATGTATTTAAGTACTATTAAATATGTATTATATCCATTATATCACCACTGTGCATTTACAACACCCAGTAAGAAGAGGAAAATTATTTGGAAGAAACAAAATAGACCCTGCAATTTATATCAGAGAGTATAAAAATGAGAAGACTAAACATAATTGCTCACGTATAAAATTTTTAAAGAATTCTGTAATTTAAAAACAACAGTAAGTAAACTACTACGAAGACACTTATTGATTGAAAGGAGAGAGGGACACGGCAAAGAGTGCTTGATAGCAAAGAGAAACTCTAAAAAGAGTGAACATCTAATATCTACTGTTCTCAATCAAAGCAGCAATTTGCATGTTCAGATGCAGTGCGTGTTCTCTTTATTGGAACTAAAAATTATCTATTGTCTCTTTTCTGATGTTTATTTGTACACTGTAACGAGTTCCAATGGCAGGGCGGGTAAGGAGTTGCGTTGCCAATCCAAAGGCAGGCTGTTTGAATCCACCAGCAGCTCTGAGGAAGAAAGATGAAGGCACTCTGCTTTGTGGTTACAGCATCTGGAAACCCTCTGGAGGATCAGCAATGAATAGCTTCCGACTCAATTGCAGTGAGAGAGTTGAATAATATGATGTTTACTTTTTTAAAAAAAGTTTTTATTGATTTGTATACAAAATTTCTATACCTTGTATATCACTCATGTACATTGTGGTTCACTCATTCCTTTGTTCATATTGTATTTCAAATAATCACTTATGTACATTGTGTTTAACAAAATTAATTATCATCAATCTAGGCCTACCATTAACCCAGAGTACTGAAGAGCAATGATGTCAGTCTGGAGACTAAGGTGGGCCTGATCCCCCCATAGTTTTTGAAATTACTTGCTATGCATCAGAAAGCTAGACAATGACCAGGGATGATAGGAAGATAATTGATGCCTTTGAGCTGTGGTGCTGGAGAAGAGTATTGAATATATCATGGACTGCCAGGAGAACAAACAGGTTTGTCCTAGAGAGGATGAAATGAGGATTCTCCTTGGAGACAAGGATTCTGAGGCTTTGTCTGACATACTTTGACCATCCTGCAAGGAGGGACCAGTCCTTGAAGAGGGATGTCATGTATGGGAGGGTGGAAGAACAGCATAAGAGAGGAAGGCCCTCAATGAGATGGATTGATTCAGTGACTGGGGTAATGGGGGTAGGTGTGTCAGAGACAATGAGGTTGGCTCAAGATAGAGCAGGGTTCAGAGCTGTTGTACACAGGTTTGCTATGAGTTGCAAGAGACACAATGACACATAAAAAGAACAACTATTATCCTGTCTTTTCAGGTCCCTGTTAGATCTTTCCTTATTCCTTCACCCCCACTCTAGCCACCAAACTCTGTTATCCTAGTGAAATCTGCCCTCCTCTCTACTTCTTACCCCTCTATTGTCTTCCCCTTCCCTTTTTGGACATTTATATATGCATTTTACTAATTATTCTAGTCTTATGCAATATTTGTCCTTGTGAGATTGAGTTATTTCACTCAGCATAATGTTTTCTAGACTCTCCCATGTTTTATTACTATAAATAACATACTATACTTCCATGTTGTATAGTATTTAACATATGATATAACAGCTTCTTGAATATGCCAAAGGACAATACATCAATACATGTAAAACATGAATGCCCAACACCAACAGAACACTTACATTAAACAAAGTATATATATATATATATATTTAGCTTTTTAGACCCTTTCTGTAAAATGTAAACGATCTTTTGTCAATCCATGAAGTATGAAGCTACCTTAAATGGCATCAAGTTCACTTGTTTTTTTTAAGCATTTTAGAAAATGTTTATTTTGTTTGAAATCGTACACTCCACATACTTTATGACAGGATGATTAGTAAACATTAATATTGATAAAAATATCAGGCTAAAGAGGCAGAACAGATTCCTAGTGACACACACGTGTTAGTTTTACTCATGTTAAGTGAGTTGGCCAATGACTTCAACACCCTGAACCTGTTTTTCACTCCTAAAATGAAGACAATCCTATTTATCTTTCAGGATTAAATATATGAAAATACATTATTAGATTCACTAAGTTTTAACTATTTACATGCTTTTAATCTTCACCACATCCCTAATTTTATAAATCGTACTACTTGGAATAAATGCTTTGCTGGAGAAGGAGGGGCAATCTCCTCCAGTACCAATCGGATCAAATTTGATGGTACACACACACAATAACACACACTACTTGGAAGAGTTCTTGATTTGTAGATAGATAGATAGATAGATAGATAGATAACGTGGAGCTCTGTGGCATATTCTTTATCTTAGTGTCCTGCTAACTGAAAGGCCTTGCATCTCCAGAGCTTCAAATCCAACAGGAGCTCCATGGGATAAAGAAGAGCTGTCTCTTCCCGTTAAGATTTACAGCTTTGCCAGTTTGAAGTAGAGTTGCTGTAAACTGTCCTCTAGAAGATGGCAGAGAGAGAGAGTGATGAAGCCCTGGCAGCACAAGGCATAACGTAGCCCAAGACTAGTCGCTCAAGTCCACCAACTACCCTGAGGGAAATGATGAAATATCTCCTGTCATAAAGATTTATGGCTTCGGAAACCTGGTAGAGGTTCACTGAGTTAGAACTGATTCAATGGCTTAGTTAGTTATCCATCTACTATATTTTTAGGACTAATTCCTACATCTCACTTCGAAACACAACTGCACATGTATCAATGGGAGTATCTGATGAGGTAAAAGTTCTAACATAATAGAAAGGGAAACAAATTATTTCAGGGAAAAAAAATAATTCATAGCCCTGGATTTTGTTTTCCAGAAAACCAGTATGCCTGCATTTGATGACCCATGAAGGACACAGACATGAAAACAAACAAAAAAAAAAAAAAAAAAAAGCAAAACGGAAGCGACGTTTATGTGTTTATGCCTCTATACTCAAGAATTTTCCCCCAAAGCACGAGGACAGGTCATGTGTTCTCAAGATGATTATCCACAGCATGGCAAAGCCAACCCCTAATTCACATGTGTCACAATAGCAGCAATCCCTACTGATGTTTAGGAAAGGCTATCTTGAATTTAGCTATATTAATTTGATTGTTGTTGCCATGTAGCTTCATTGAGTACATTCCATTCTGGGTTTTACCTGCATCATTAAGCATCCTCAAGTAGAATTACTTGTTGTCTCTTACGCTGGCTTAATATTTTTTTTTCTGTTAAAAAGGAAACGGTAAAGTTTTCCTTTAAATAAGAATAAATGTTTTCAAATGTCTCCCTTTCCCCAGCATACCTATGTTAGATAAAATAAAAATAGCAACACTGAGAATAGTTTAGCCAGTGCAACACTGTAATAACAAATGTAAGAGGAAAGGGGAGAATGACAATGTTTAAAAACAAGAAAACCAAAGGTATTTAGCTACAGCCTCATAATTCTCATACCGTCAACTCAGAAACATGAACACACAAGAAAATAAACATAGAGAATATTCTTTTATACAAGGAGATCCAAAATACAGGTCTTCTAATAGATCTTTAAATCAAAAGGTAAATCACCTACAAAGCAGAGGTCTCAACATAAACTTGTGGGTATCATAGCTTTAGTTTTTACTTGGAAAGAAAATTGCTCAGCTGATCGCCTCCTTTGTAATCTGTCAGTGTGCTAATGTAACTATTAAAGATTAGTTTTAGAAATTAAATAATATAAACATAATCTTAATACAAAACTGGGGATCAATGCACAATAGAACAAAGTTATAATTACACAAACTTTCTATATTTAATAGCAAGACATGGAGTAGTACATATTAGATTACTAAACCAAAATAAATGTTTCTTTTATGTAAGCTATAATGAAGCAAGCATTTGAAAGCTGCATTTTTTTCCTTTTTTTCTGAAACAACATTGCAAAATCACTGCCTTTAGTTTCAATATCATTGCTAAAGTCTAGGTTAAAGTTATTAGGACTTAGATGCTACATCCCAATCAAACATTTTTGTAATTGACTTTGTGAATAATAAGCCAATACAGTTTACTATTTATAGACCTATCTCTTTGATATTGAAGCACAATACTAATTGTGTTTAAAATGTATTACTTGTTTATTTTATCAGTCAGCATTAAGATTCTAATAAACTTTTATCTTCTTTAGCAAGATAAATCAGTTTGAACAAAAGACAATTCATATCACTTAACCATTTTTAAATATCAAACAGCCTGGAAAGGATCATTTAAAACACTTTTCTTCTTTATATTCTTTACTTACTTTGTCCAAGATGGAAAGGGAAAGTGTTTACATTATCATCTACCATCACCATAAAAAATTCACCAAATCCCATAATTTTTTTCTAAATGATGGTTTCCTATAACTGTCATTTTGCCCCTTTTATGTTTTACAGATAAAATTATCTCTGCAATGCCCACTCACATTCATAAACAATTTCCTGGTACAAATTAAACCAACTGAACAGAGGTGTAATACTGACCCAAACCCATCTAAATTTTCATGGAAAGAGGATAATCAGATTCTAGGCTACTTTTGTGAGCTTTCATGGGAAATTCCTTTTAACAAAAAGTGATATTCACACAGCAAGGATAAGAACAGTAACTAAAGGTTTGAAAAGCCCACCAGGAGAGAAAATTCAACCCACTTACAATAAATCAACTACTATATATTTTTCTATGTTTAGTAGCAAAAAAAAAAAAAAAAAGAAGATGATGTGAATCCATTTGCTGTTCAGATTCTTTTTAATCCTACAGATGAAAACTACCCTACTGTTTCCAAATGTTTTTTATTCTATTGATAAAATGACTACAAAAAACGATAGGATTTCACTGGATCTCTTACCAGTTACATACATACATATATATACATAATACCTTTTTAATGTCACTAATTGTTAACTTGATTTTATAAACCTGAAATCTTTTCATGATGCCTTTAGATTGTCAATATTAACACATTTTAAAAATTTCAAATACCAAAATAATATTAAATAATTACATTCTTTTTATTTTGCAATTGATGATCCAAAACCATTGTAGCGTCATATGAGTACCAAACTACTGAATTTATTTGACCAACTACTAAACTGAATAATTTCAAATTCCTGTTTCTTAAAAGCACAATATAGATCATTTATATGCTCAGGAAAAAAGCAACAAAAAAGAGGCTTTTGACAGACTAATCACACTGACTTATAATAATCCCTCTATTTGAGAAGATAAGAAAATTATGATAAAAGATCTTAAACAAATTTCTGATATTAAATGCTATATTCTACTCATATTAATTGCTCAAAACAGAAACTTTAAAAAGAAATAAAATTATATCATCTATCCAACCTCTCATAGTTGTCAAAGTATGACATTATTTTGTAGTTACCATTTTTTTCTTGCACATACTTAATTTTTAAATATTTACTAAAAAAATGTAACTGACAAACTTATGTTCTTAATGCATTTATTTGTTCTTCTGTAGAGTAATGATTCATGCTGACACTCTAGAAAGATAATTATTTTGACAAATATAATTTGCATGTAAATCAAACAAAATATATTTTTACTTTTGGAGCTGACTATATTGTAAAACTAACTCTCTTCCTTGTTAATTCCTCCTCTTAGCCAATCACATTTAGGCATTTTGTTTTTATAATCTCTCTCTCTTAGTACATGATTCACTTACAAGTACATTATCACTTCTGAATGACAAAAATATTCTCTTGACTTTTTGTCCAGTTTCAATGACAATTTAAAGCTGTTAATAAAGAAACAGAATTCTTACTTAATAATATTTTAAAAGATTTCATGATAACCTAAATTGTCAATTTTCTTTAGGTTGATCTCTGTTTACCTCTTGATTCTTAACTTGGTCAACTACTTTGGAACTTCATTTTCTAAAGTGAAATTAAAATGTCAGTACTTTTGATTGCCAAAATCATAATTATTAATAGTCAGGTTTTACTTTCTCATGATACATGTTATCAGCTAGCTGCAGCTGTTACTCTAAATGGAAAGAAAACACTGATTATTAATTAGAGCATTGTGAACCATCCATATACGTGATCTTTCTGACTATATATCATTCTGGCTAAGTTAAAGTTAATAATGGTTTTAATATCATTTTCTATGTATACACTCTAAAAGTAAAAAACAGAAGACAACTATGAAATAGTGGTACGTTTAGAGTCCTTAAGCTCACAGGCAAATCTCCCTTCATATTTCGTCAATTTGTATTGCTCCTAAGAGCAGAGGGGATCTGGGTAACAGCTGCCAAAACTTTTAAATACTTCAGATTTTAAAAACACGTGGATGTGTTGGAACTATGTAACTTATATCCCAAGAACATTAGCTGTCTTTCTCTCCTGGTGTGTCAGCAAAACCACACACATTCTTCCTTGTTACAAATCTGTAAATCTGAAAAACGAGTAAAGAACATGAATAGAAAATCTCTTTATAGAATAAAAAAGCGTGGGGTGTTATTAAGGAGAACTGTAAGCCCTATTCTATTCATAGTAATTACAGGATCAGATCAGGTTAATGTGGGGATCCAGGTCAATAAAGTGCTGCAGGTTCACTTCTTAATCCTTTTCAATTCAGAGGCTATAGTGCTGGCTGAGTTGGCTAACCAACTCGCTACTGGAAACATAGATGTCTTGGAAGTCTCTAACACAGTGGGAATTTCTATATTTTGCCACTCTCCAGTTTCAGAAGCTTGGGGGTAGGGGGAACCAACCAACCTAATTTCTCAGAATAATTTGACAACTTTTTCTTTCTCAACTCAAATAATAAAGGTCAGATTTCATTTCTAGGTAATGCCATTTTTAGTTCTCTTTTCACAATAAAACCTGTTTCCTTATTAAATTTTCCACCTACCCATCATTCACAGAAGATATTACACAATCTTGATAAACATATACATGAGAGCCAAAATGGATTATAATTTGGCCTTTCACACTTTTAAAATAATCTCCTTCATTTTCCCTACAGTTTTCTCTAAAAATTTCTGTTGAGGATGGATAACTAAAAATCAAAAAGTTGATATCTCATGCTTGAAGATGATTTGAGTGTTTTTTCCACTTAAAAGTGTTTTTCAGGTTTTATTTCTCTCTTGTTTTTCTAAAATTCCTTAGCAATAAAAGTTTTTTCATGTAATTAGAATATTCAAAATCACAAATTATTAGAGTTACTTTATCATCTTCAAGGGTTTATTTGAGGTTACAATCAAAACCATTTTACTCTTAGGAAAAATTAAGACTCCTGATAAATGTAAAATACTTAAAGATTTGTTTTACTTACTACATATGGTGTAAATATTAAAAATAGGAGATATTTAATTTTTGAAATTGAGTAATTTGAATTCAGGGCTCATGAATGACATCTATTGCTGTAATTGTTCACCCAAAACCAATAGCTGTCTTGTGATTATTTTTTTTTCTCTCTCAAGATTTTGGCAAAAACTTGCCACAGTTTGGTTATTAAATTATCAGTCCTACATAACAACTAATATTCAAAATCTACAGTTGCTAGACCCTCGAACCAGCCTCTATTAAAACACAACAGAAAGTAAAGAGACTAGGTGATGGTGTAATGTGTACCACTTCTGTACCCCTAAGTCTGGATAATTTACTCTTCCCTCTGTCTCTCTTTCTTTTCAAGAAAGTAGATAATTGATGAGCAAAACAAAGAAGAATCACAATGAATAAGCAATTGTCAAAATATCCCAGGAGACCATTAAGATATTATCATTCTAAGAACCTATTCTGGACTCTAGTCATTTATATTTTAACTCCTTAATCACTTAGCTTGTCTGTAAATCTCTAGTTAAATCTCCCTCTGTGCATAAAAGTACTTCTAACACCAATATAAAAATAGAAATACCATTTACCTGTTAGCAGGCAAGCATCATGAAGGTAAGATTATATTTTCTATTTCCCTTTAAAGTTTTGTGAACTTATTAATTTTATAGTCATAATGTCTATTCACAATGATAGATTTTTCTTCAAAATTCTAGTAGGCAATATTTTTTCTTTCCTTTTTAATTGTTTACTACTCTATCAACAATGTATATAAAGCTAAAGGGGGGGGAAACTGTAAATTATCTTTGTTGTTGAAATTAAATTCAAGAAGAATTTTGGCAGGACAATTTGGAATACATTATAGAAAAAGAAAAAAAAATAGAAGTTAAGAAGAGGTCATCCCATTAAAGTTTTTTTAGGGAAAGGGGGAGTGAACAAGCCTACCAAATAAGGTAGTACTCGTGTAAAGCCCCAGCATGCAATATGGCAAAAACGAATCAATCAGTTCAGCTTAGTGCAGCCTCTGCAACTGGCCATCTGGCACAAAATCAACCGCATGTATCCCTGCATATTCATCTTCATTTTCACAAATACTCAAGAGAATGTCATCCTAGGGCAAAATAAAATTAAATCACCGTATTTTTTAAGGCATCTTTCCTTTCATAGTCTCTTGAGAATACTGTGTTGATATGGGAATATTTATGGCTATAGAGTTGTGTCATTTCTATTGAAATTTTCTCCCTTTTCTAAAGGTTAAAAATAAATCACTTAATAATAAAATATTTCACATTTCAAAGAAAGTTAAAATATAGAAACTTCTATAATTAAGTCCAGTTACTTTTAGTTGGTTCAATAGTAGATCAAAGGACAAAATTCACTTTCTACAACTTAATTCTATTCATAGCTATAATATGAAGTTGATCTCATCATCATCAAAACAATATAAAATACCTCTCAGGTTGACCAAGTGAAAATTTTATGTAATAACTGTATCATTACATAAAATTAGTCATCTAAACACCATCAACTTCAGAAGATAAGACTAAATGTTATGGCAATATTTGTGCAGTAATTTTGAAATTATGCTAAATGTTTGTTTTTCAGGTAGCAACTAAAGAATTGTTTGCATATTTAATCAACTTGTCATCTTGAATTTAAAGAAAAGTATAATCTCATATTCTATTTTAAGAATAATAATCAGTAAAGAACTGGATTAAGTTCACCATTGATTGTATTAATTTCTTTTCATATTAGAGCTGGGTCTGTAGATAGTATTGTTTGTCTTCTTGAATAAAGCAAAACACACCAAAATGCAGATTTCAAAACATCATGATTTTAAATAACCAAAGTATTTCCCCAAATACTTTTAGAAATATAGTTAAATCTAAATTAACCATTTTTTTAAAAAAATAATATGTAAATTCTTCCCTTGATTCTGCATCTTTGTTTTAAAAAAGTATTTTCTTTTAATTTTAAAAGGGTGGTGGTGACTTAATTTACTTATGGCACATTGCTTTTTGTAATTATAGAAAATATTAAATTATCCTTTAATTTATTCAGCATTTGAATGAAATTGATTATCAAATAATTTCTAAGTCAAATAAAGTTATAAAAAGCTGCTTTGGAGCAGAGTATCTGTCCCTCTCACTTGTCCTATTTTTGTTTATCCACGTACACTTTTCTATTTTAACATGAAATTTTGTATCTGGCAATGTTTCCTGAAACAATTTTACTACACAGCTAGCTAATGGCTCAGGATCTTTTCTATACATATTGGTTTGACTTTTTGTGTGTTTAGCTTTTGAAGATATTTTGAAAAAGTTTGCGGCTTTTTAAAATGGATTAATGGTGGGAAGTATTCTTCTCTTATTAAAATACACTTGCAAAAACAGCTTCTCTGAAAGAAAAGTGCACCATTATACTGAATGGACAACAGTTTGAAATCACGGTCATTAAGAATCCTGAACTCAGTCAGCATCTTCAATCTATTCAAGTTGGAAAAAACTAGAATCAAGTTTACTGTGACAAATCTTTCCTTTCTGTTATCAACTTTGAAATGTTGCCAAGGCCATGTACATATAAAACAAAATCATAGTGTCTAAAAACAAGTTGACATTTTTAATCTATTTTGTGAATCATTCACCCCATATCAAACAGATTTTTTTTTCCAAAGAGATCTTTTTAAGGCTTGAAACTTTGGGTACATAAACTCTCCATAAATTCATTTATGAAATTTGACTTAAAATTTAAGTCATAGACATTGAAGAATAGTTTACATTTACTCAATTCTTCAACATAATTTTAAATACCATACATCTGTATTCTTACAGATAGTTTTTAAGTAACTGGAAAAACCATATACATGCTTAAGTCACAGAAGCTGTGTGACTGGCTGAAGAGTACGCTTCAGGAAAAGGAGCAAGAGAGTACGGATTCTGAAGCTTCGTCTGACATACTCTGGGTGTGTTACAAGGAGGGACTAGTCCTTGGAGAGGACGTCATGCTTGGGAGTATGGAAGGACAGTGCAGAAGAAGAAGACCTTTGATAAGATGGATTGACACTGTGACGGGGTAATGGGCAGGTCAGAGACAGAGTTTGACTCAGAATAGAGCAGGGCTCAAAGCAGTTGTTCATAGGGTCGCTATGAGTCGCAGGCAACCTGACGGCACATAACAGCACAACAACAACAACACATTTCTACTAGAATTTCCACTCTGTCATAATTTTCCCACTTCTAAAAGGTCGGTCCTAGAAAAGAATTTAACAAACCTCACTGTGGCAGTTATTCACCTACTTCCAATAAACCTCTGTGCTCCGTACAAAATGAAAGAGCTGACATCCCTCTGCTTTCCAAGAGCGATCCCAGCTATATCTCCTGGTTTTCATAAACAAGAAGTGCAAATATACTGTCTCCTTTCTCTGGCCCAGTCACTCCTCAAATTCCTAGCATTTGGCATCATTCTACATTAATAGATTGGCATTGCTATCCTCCTTTCTCTGAGCTTTTCTCAACTCAGTGCTCCTATCTTCTTTTGACAGACTCTTTCTCCCAAAAGACTAGCTTCTCCATGATAAAGGACTCCATCCTCATACCTTTTGTATTCGCAGTACCTAACAAAGTGCCTACCACAATATATATATGCCAATAAATATTTTTTTAGTAAAGGAATAATAATTTTTAAAAATATCACAGTGACATGAGAAAGGCATTTATCCTAAGAAAGGAACTGCCTTTGATCAGGAAAATATCTTAAGTTACTTACAGCAAAAAGTGAAACTTAAAGATAGATAGAAAGAACCAAGGCAAAAACGTCAGAAAGTAAGTAAGCTATTTTTCACACACAAAAAAAAAAGTCTGAAAGAGAGATTGCAAAAGAAAAATTCTAGAAAAGAAGTGCATAAAGGTGGTAAATGAGGATTCACTGAAATGAGCCGGGCCATTGTGGTAGGAGGTTCAAATTGAAATTGCTACACTGCTAGAATATTAAACCCCTCACCATCTTCAACCTGTGCCCTCTCAAAGCTTCTTTCAATAAAATATTTCACACATTCATAGTTACTATATGTGAGGCTCTTTGGAAATTGTGAAAGGATATGAATCTCATCTCTGAATTGATTTGATGGGAAGAAGAAACAATCGTCACAAAAGCCAAAGATCACGAAATCAAAATCCTACTATCAATAAATACTAAGGCATTTCTAGGTAGTTTTGAATTTTAAGAACTATGAAAATGCAGAAATAAACCAAACTTAGACATATATCTTCAGGAGTTAAGAGACTCTAAGTGACATAGAAATTTCCTAAATGTAATGATTTCATGAAATATATTCACACAAACATGCATTCACTCTTTCATTTATTTATTTCATTAAGCACCAAAATTCCCAGAATCTAGATAGATAGATAGATAGATAGATAGATAGATAGATAGATAGATAGATTGATTCTGGGGCTTCGTCTGACATACTTTGGACATGTTGTAAGGAGGGACAGGTCCTTAAAGAGGGACGTCATGCTTGGGAGGGTGGAGGGACGGCACAAGAGGGGAAGACCCTCTATGAGATGGATTGTTTCAGTGACTGGGGTAATTGGGATGGGTGTGTCAGAGGCAGTGCGATTGGCACAGGATACAACAGGGTTTAGGGTTGTTGTACATTGGGTCATTATGAGTCGCAAGCAACTCAACGGCACATAACAACAATGACAACAACAACAACTATTATATATACACACACATGCTATATTTAGATTGGCCATTAGAAAGCAGAGAACACAGGGAAAATGTACATAAACTCTGGTAGATGCTATCTCTCTCTCATTGACATTGAGCTGGATTCAAGTCATAGTCGACCTTCTAGTGGATTTTAAGAGTCTGCAAAAAAAGATTTCTTGTCTTTCTCCTGAAGAACAGTAGGTAAAGATATATGGATGCATTTAAGAGTGATTCCTAAACCTTTCTCAGGTTATTCGGAAAAGATATTTGTAAAATGATGTCTAAAGTGAACACTAAGAGCTCAGTTCAAAGTATTGATAAGAATATTCCAGGTAGAAGAAATAGCATGTGTGAATACCAGACATAAGAGAGAGTATGGAACACTGATCACATGGAAATAGTGCTGAAAGGTGACAGCTTAGACAGGAAGTTTAGATTAATAACAGATGAGTATTGTTGATTTTGTTAGATGTCATCAAGTTTACTACAACTGATAGTAACCCTATAGGCAACAGATCTGAGCACTGTCCTGTCCTGTAGCAGACTCATGATCTCGGTCATGTTCAAGCCCAATGTGATAGTCACAGTGACAATCCATCTTTTTTTTTTAGCTTTTCCTCCTCTCTTTTTCTGACCCTCCACCTTTCTTAGCATGTTGTCTCTCTCCAAGGACTGGTTCCTCCTGAAAATTCACACAATGTAAGTGACATGAGGCATCACCATCTTTTATCTGGTTGCACAACCTTCAAGATGAATTTGTTTGTTCATGGAATATTTCGTATTTGTCACCAATACCATGGATCAAAAGCATCTTTTCTTCTTATAAGAAGCAACTGAAAAGACCATTTTGATAAGGTGCATCTTAATCTTTAAAGTGGCTTCTTCCTTCCTTTAGAACTTTGGAGATGTTCTGGATAGCAAAATTCCCCAATGCAACACATCTTTTGATTTCTTTACTGCTTCTACCATGAGTGTTTATTACGGACTCAAGTAAAATGAAATATTGACAACTGCAATCTTCTATACATTTATCATGATGTTACATACTGGTCCAGTGGTGAAGATTTGTGTTTTCTTGATGTTAATGTGCAACGTACACTGAAGTCTTTGATCTTCCGCAATTAAGTACTTCATGTCTTCTTCAGTTTCTGCAATTATGTCATTTTCATAACACAGGTTGTTAATGACTCTTCCTCAAATCCTGATGCCACATTCTTATTTTTATAGTCCAGTTTCTTGAATGATTTCCTCAGCATACAAATGGAATAGGTAAAGAGAAAGGGTATAGTCCTGATGTACAATTTTCTGGGCAATGAGGTGCTGCCGCTTACATTTGAAAGAAAAAGAATATCTTCTTGAGGAATATATACAGCATGTTGTTGTGAAAAACTCAAGGTAAGGTCTCCAGAAGACACATGAAGCTCAGAAAATAGATGTGCTATGTAGATTTGACAAACATTTTCAAGAATAAAGACACCATTAACAATTCTTAGTATCATTATGAGATCAGTAAGATAAATCCCGAAAAGTACTCACAGGATTTTCCTCTAGAGAAGACATTACAGACTTTTCCTGGAAGCAATTTTAGTGACAAAATTAAGCTGAAAAAATATGTCAGCAGATTAAGGAGTGAAAGGAAGAGGGAAAGTAAAATAACGGTAAAGCATAAAATTTTAAAAATACATAGTTATGAGAGAGAATAGCCACTGAGATTTATAAGGACTTTTCTAAAATGAAAAATAAAACTATTTGAACATTGATCTGAAGAAACCAGTCAAGAAGGAAGATTGACAAGAAAGCTGGTCCACAGTAGAAAAACTAGATTTTGTTGAGTCAATTCTGACTCTTGGTGACTAGTTGCCAAAAGACAGCTATGTTACCTGAGGTTTTTGACAGCTGATTTTTAGAAGCGTATTCTCAGTCTTTCTTCCAAAGGACCTCTAACTTCCAACCTTTCAGTTAGTAATCAAATGCATTAAGTGAGTGTTTGCACCATCCAAGAACTAGCAAGAAAGGACACAGTAGGAAAAGTTATTATTATGTGATGCAAGTTGGACCCAATTCATTGCTGACCCTCCAGTGGGTTTTACGAGGCTGTAAGTCACACAGAAGATTGTCTATCTTTCTCCCACAGAGCAGCTATATACAGTCTTTATACAGTAGAATCATGGGAAAAGGAAAGCAGAGGACATTTCTGTCCGATGGCTTCTTTCTTGTTGTTGATATTGTTTTTATACTACGCAACACCAGAGGCCATCTTCTCAGGTGAGGTAACTGAGGTAAGGTTAGTTCAGACAAAAGGAGAAAATTGTCTTTATTAAGGTCAGAAATTGTAAAAGATGGGTGAAGTTTAAAATAACACTTGTGAAGAATCAATAAAACTGACCATATAGCAGAGGCATGCTGGGATGTGGAAGGTACAGGTAAAGGTAGAGACCACAGACCTGTGTGGTAATCTATGTAATTTCTTTTCTCCAGTGGCATTAAGCATCTTAAGGATAGAAACTGAAAAACAGATATTTAAATTAATTCAAGAAGGTTAATTGCCAAATTAAATTTAATGAATGGGAGGAAATCAGAGTGCAAAATGTCCTTGGACCACAATATACTTAGATTGAAGAGTGATGATGTCTCAACTGAAGCAGACAAATAAACATTTGGCATTCAAGAGATGTCCAGGAGACTGAGAGAAGCTAATGCCATGATATCCTTAGCATCACAATGTCTCTCCTCTAAGAAACAGCTTCAGCTTGTGAGGATATATATTTTGGTAGAAAATGCATAATCATTTCTGGGACACATTGTTATTGTTGTTGTTTTGTTAAGGGGTGTCCAGCTGATTCCAACTTATAGAATCCTTTGGACAACAGATTAAAGCCTTCCCTAAACCAGTACCATCCTAGCAGTCTCTGCTGCACTTCAGTCCCATGTCAAGTCAGTTCATCTCATTGACAA
>NW_006399758.1:5028104-5037716 GCF_000299155.1 Elephantulus edwardii | reverse complement strand
CACACACACACACATACATACTGTGTACTGTGACACTGATGTATCAAATGCGATAATGGTTACCCATGGTGGAAAGTGTTTGGTGCAGCTCCCAGATTAAAACAGGCTTGGAAGAAGGAGTGGCATCACTTCCAAAATAGCTTTCCTCTGGAAACTCTATGAACTATGTGTATATATGTATATTTGTAATGTGTGTATATATATGTGTGTGTGTGTAATGTGTTTGTGTGTATATATACACACACATAATATTATATGCATTACACAATGTATATATTACACAATATACATATTGCACTCTACATATTATACAATATCTATTACACTACATATATTCAACACATAGTAAAATCAATTGCTTGAGATTTATTTGAAGTAGTTTTGTAGAAGCTTAGCATAATATTAAAAAATCAGGCTTAATCTTCCTCTACTGCATTGTTGTTGATTTATAGTCAGCCATCTGGTATTTTTTAGTTATATTTGATCTTAGACCCTCTGAAAGAGGCAGAAGCTATAGTAGATCTATACTTGCAGAACACCATATACTAGAAGTACAAGGTGCTGTACAAAGGAACAATAAAACAAGTGGAGTCCACAACAATTGTGTAAGAATTTTTGGGTTTTGTAATCTTTTTTTGAGAATGTAGAAATATAATTCTTTGTCCATAGTTATTCTTATGTTTACATTCAGTTCACTATGAGCAGTTTAGGGAGCTTTGGTGACAAGGGCTGTAGGTTGCACTGATAAACCAAAGGCTGAACATCTCTAGAAGTACAAAATCCTCACTGGTTATGAGGTGAGGGGGGTGGGGAATGGTCAATCTCTTCTCATATGATTTATAGCCTCAGAAACCCAATAGAAGGTCAGTTAAGAGTTGTTCCAACTCAACAGCAATGATGTTTTTAGCATAAACATTAAACAATACAAAGGTGATGTGAAATGATCTGGTGGTTGCCATTTGGTACCATCAAGTTGGTTCGAACTCATAGCAACCGTAAATACAAGAGAACAAAGTACCACCGAGTCCTGGATTGTTTTCACATTGAGCCTAGTGCTGTAGTCACTACGTTCATCCATCTCACTGACAGTCTTTCTCCTTTTCTTTCATCTTCTACCCCATGCTCGGTGCTTCCTCCAGGCACTGGTTCTGATAACATGTTCAAGGAATGTGGGTCAAAGTCTCAGATTCTCACCTCTAAAGAGCACTGTGGTCATACCTCTACCAAAACAGATTTGCCTTTCTTCAGGCAACTTATGGGAGAGCAAATATTATATTGAAATACATTTATTCAACAGAGCATGTTATCAGCATTGTTGGAAATGCATTAAGTTTTAGCCTCTCCAATGCCTTAGCACTAGATGAAAACTTGATACTTGATATCTTTTACAGTGATTCTTTCAAAGGAACATTTAATGAATTACTTTTTCAATCTTTGTGCTTTAATGAATAGACCTCATAAAAGTAGTTTCATGTCGAGAGCTCCGAATCCTTTCACCAATTAGTAGGGGTTTTTTGCTATTTTTCTAGTCCCTTGGAGATTTCATATTTTCTATTCCTATGCCTCCATTTTTTATACTTGAATTTTTTTCTTTATTTTGTTGTTGATTTGTGCAGCCAAATTGGATCTAACTGGTACAGGAGGAGATTGCCCCTCATTCTCCATCAGAGTGTCTGGTGGATTCGAACAGTGTATGTTTGGGATTATAGCAGTTTCTTGCCACTAGGCCACCAGAGCTCCTTCCTACACCTCCATTTTTGAAAGTAATGTAAAACATCATGTAATTGTATAAATATGCATGATAGTAAATTCATAGTTTTCAACCTCATTTGGGCCTTAACTCTTCTAGTTAATAAGCTTTCTTGATAATTTGCCACAATAATGATTTTCTAATTGATAAAAATGACAGAGTAAACTGCACATACTTAAATTCCATGAATTTGGACTTGTGCTTAATGCCTGCAACATCTTCAACACAATTAACAACATCCAACACCCCAAAGGTTTCCTTGTGACCTTTTGCAAACTGTTCTTTATCTTCTCCATTTATAAACAACCGTTGATTTGCTTTTCTGTCATTACTTCATATTTTTCAAAATTTTATGTAGAACAATCAGGAAGGATGTGTGCCAGGGTTGTATCCTTTCTCTATACCTATTCAATCTGCATACTGAGCATATCATTTGAGAAGCTGGACTTTGAGAAAGAATGTATGGTCAGGATCAGAGGAAGACTCATTAACGACATGTTTATCTTGCAGATGACAGAACTTTGCTTACTAAAAGTGAGGAGGACCTCAAGCACTTGCTGCAGAAAATAAAAAACTACAGGCATCAATATGGATTACACCTCATTTTCAAGAAAACAAAGGTCCTCACTATTGGGCCAATAGATGATAGATGGAGAAAAGATTGAAACAGTTATTTCATCTTGGATTCATAGTCAACATCCTTTGTAACAGCCATTAGGAGATACATTAGACTAGGCAGCTGTACCAACAGGGATTGCTCCAAAATACTAGAGAGCAATTATGTCAACTTGAAGACTAAGGTGTGCCTGATTCAAGCCATGGTCTTTTCAATCACATGCCATGTGTCTGAGAGGTGGACAATGAATAAGGATGACAGAAGAAAATTGATGCCTTTTTTTTTGGCAAATGAGTTAGTTTCATTCCAGGTGGTACAGAATTCTGGGCATAACAAAGAATGAAGAGGAAAGTCTGACAGGATTCTGGATTGCACTTACTTTGAATTCACAGCTAAGATCTGAATGGCTGGGTGAGAACTGGAGATGGACAATCATAGGGTTTCTTCTTCTTCACTGTTTCACAAAAGGTTTCTTCTTAAATGGACAACAGGCTCCAAGACAACACTTCATTTTAACTACAGGTGGCAACAGATGTTATAGCAGAGAATCCAGATATTTTAAAAAGGAACAGAAGTAAGGTTTATCATTGCTCCAGTCTTATTTTTTGCCAGATTTCTTAATTCCACCCATGGCCCAGGGACCTTTGCCCGTGGCCTTCACTTTTAGTTCCTTGAGTTTCTTTTGTTCTTCTCTTTGTTTCTGCTTGAAAGCCTTATCTTCCTCATCTATCTCCTTGGTCTGGTTCTTGGCCTGTTTCAGGGGCTTCTTACCACCTTTGCGGCCAGACAGGGTGCTGGTTGCCCCTTCCCCAGACTTCCAATTGATGCCTTTGAGCTGAGGTGTTAGAGAAGAGTACTGAATATCCCATTGACTGCCAGAAGAATGATTAACTATGTCTTGGAAGAGATGCAGTCAAAGTGCTCTTTGGAGGCAAGGATAGGGAAGCTTCATCTCGCATATTTCAGACATGTTGCTAGAAGAGGCTGTTCCTTAGAAATAGAATTTATTTTAACTCATTATATTATAACTTCCACTAATACATAACTTTACAAATATCATAACATTTACAATAATGTACTAAAATGTTGCTCTCACAACTATTTCACTACTGTTTCATATTGTCTCTATCTCTGTTGCACTGTTGTTGTTATGAGTCAGAACTGACCCATACCTGAATCTCCAGCGGGTTTTCAGAGGCCATTAATCACACAGGAGGAGATTGCACAAACTTCTTCTGCAGAGCAGTTGATGGATTAGAATCATAAACCTTTAGGATTGCAGGGTGGTTTCTTACCCCTAGGCCACCAGAACTTCTTCTGTGTGGCATAGTCTATAGAAAATTTCATGGCAATCCAAAGACCACCTATCTCTGACAGTTCAAATCCACCAGCAGCTCTAAGGAAGAAATATGCACAATCCCCTCCTGTAATCATGTACAGCCTCAGAAACAGGAATCCCTATGAACCACAACCTACTTATCAACTTGATGATTGGGACACAGAGGGGCTATTCCTTACTTTGTTATTGCATTTGCCTTACTAAATCTTTTCTTTTTTAAAAAAAAAAGAAGATATTTTGTTTTTATTTGGTTATTTATTTAACCACATATTTACCATTTCTGGTGCTCTTCATCCCTTCTTGTAAATTCAGCTATCTTCAAACTGAAAAACTTCTAACATTTATTGATTTGCAGATCAGTAAGTGATTCATTCCGTTTTGTACGTCTGAAAAGGTTTGGTTTGTCTTTATAACCAAGGGTAAGCTTTTTGCTAGTTTTCCTTTAAGTGCTTTAGAGATGCTGCTTCACTAACTTTGCAGATCCTTTTTCTCTGAGATTACTGGTTTTAAGCAATTCTATTCTGTTATGCTCTAGCAGTCTATTCTTCAAGTATCTTGTGTTTGTATCATTGACCTTCTTGAGTTCATGTGTGTCTTAGTTATCTAGTACTGCTATAACAGAAATACCACAAGTTGTTTTCAGGTGCTATCAAGTCAACTAGGACTCCTAGGGAGCCTATGAGCTCTGTGCCTCACCTCATCCTGTGCCAATCTCATGATCTTTGGTATGTTCAAGCTCATTGTTGTAGTCACTGTCACTCAATCTTGTTGAGAGTCTTCTCTCTCTTTCTCTCACCCTTCACTTTCCCCAGCATGATGTCTTTTTTCCTCAAAGATAAGACTCTCCTGACAAATGTCCAAAGAAAGTGAGAGACATTTTTACCATCCTTCCTCTATGGAGCCCCTTGGTTTCACTTCCTCCAGGACAGACTTGTTTGCTCTTTTGGCAGCCCAAGGGATAATCAGCGTTTTTCTCCAACACCATAACTCAAAGTGGATGGTTTTAATAAACAATTTCCTTAAATTGTAAGTAGATGTCTTTAATAAACAGAAATTTATTCTCACTGCTTAGGAGGCTAGAAGGAGCAGTCCTGGGCACTAGCTTCAGAGGCAGCCTTATTCTCCATCGCACGTTGTCCTAGGAGTTTCCTGGCATAGAAAACTGGGACCTGTGCCAGGAATGTCATCTGATCCCAGATCCTCTTTCTTCATGGTACTCAGTTTATTCCAATGTTTTACTTGCTTCTCTCTACCTTTATATTTCATAAAATAAAGTCTTATTTCTTCTAAGTCCAAAGGCAGTTGTGCTGCTAAAACTAATGCCCCTCTGTCATGGTTCAAATCCTCCAGTGGCTTTATGACAAGAAGACGGGACAATCTCCTTCGGAGTGACTCACAGCCGCGGAAACCCAATGAAAGATTAACTGAGTCAGTTCTGATTGCATGGCAATGAGAGAAAGAAGACGAAAAGATGATGCATGTCCTATACCCCAAAAGAACCTCCCTTTTCATCCATCAAAGCTATGACCTAATTAAAAGTATAGTATCCCACTCTTTGTTCACCTTTAGCTGTGACTTCTTTTCTAGCTTAAATATTAAGTAGACTGGAATTGTCCCCGGAATGATATATTTCATAAAGGCTCAATTTTCCAGTCAGTAGGGAGGACAGAATAAGAATTGATGCCTTTCAGCTGTGGTGCTGGAGAAGAGTATTGAATGTACCATGGACCGCCAAGAAAACAAACAGATTCATCCCAGAGAGGGTTAAACCAAGCAACTCCTTGGAGGCAAGGATTCTGGGGCTTCGTCTGACATACTTTGGACATGTTGCAAGGAGGGACAGGTCCTTGGAGAGGGACATCATGCTTGGGAGGGTGGAGGGACAGTGCAGGAGGGGAAGGCCCTCTGTGAGGTGGAGTGATTCAGTGACTGGGGTAATCAGAATGGGTTTGTGAGAGGCAATGCGATTGGCACAGGATAGAACAGGGTTTAGGGCTGTTGTACATAGGGTCAGTATGAGTCACAAAAGACTCGACGGCACATAAAAACAACAACAATCCCACTCCTTTGTGGGTTTTTTTTTGTTTTGTTTTACTTTGTTGCCAAAAGTCAAACAAATCTATCTTGGGTGAAATGCAGCCAGAAGGCTCCTTTAAAGTGAAGTTGGTTCAACTTCTCCAATGCTTTTTACATGCTATCAAGAGGGACAAGTCCCAGGAGAAAGGCATCATGCTTGGCAACTTAAAGCATCAATGTGAAAGAGGAAAAAAATGAGATGTATTAACAGTGTCTTCAAGAAAGAAATCACACAGAGGAGCAATGGTGAGGATGGCAGAAGACTGAACAGCGCTTCTTTCTTCCTTCTGGGGTGAAGGTCACTGTAAGGCAGGGCCAACTCAACGGCACCTAACAAAAACAATACAATCTCCTCCTCATCCCAGGACAACTGATTGTCTAACTGCATCTCATACCACATCATGAGAGATAGTTACAGCACTACAGTTCTGCCTCTAATTCTACCTCATTAACACCATAGACATTAGATTTACAACACAGGATAATTATATAATCTTGAGAATCACAATCTTAGATCAGCTATCAACACTCCTGACAGCAACAGGCAAGAAATCAAAAGATTTTTGCACTGGGCAAATTTGTTGTCAAAGTCCCCTTCAAAGTGTAAGAGTACAAGGATGTCAACTTAAAGACTAAAGTTCATATAAAATTTCTATGTTCAGCTTTTGAGATAATGTCAAACTGCCTCTCATAGAAGTGATAACACTTTAAATCCACTAACTGTGGCTGGCTCTGAGATGAATGGGAATCCCACAACACTTGATTGTGCTTATGTGAAACCTATACTTGGACCAGAAGGAGTCTTCTGAACAGAGCAAGTAAACACTGATGGTTCAAAATTGGAAAGGGTGTGCATCCAGGACGTATCCTTTCTTCATATATTTTCAATCTATATGCAGAATAGATTATCTGGGAGGCTGTGCTCTGTGAAGAGAAGTGTGGCATCAGTGTAGACTTATCAACAATCTGGGTTATGAAGATGACACAATCTTGTTTGCTGAAACTGAGGAAAACTTGAATCACTTGCTGCAGAAGGTCAAGGATTCCAGCCTTCAATATGGATTGAAGCTCAAGAACAAAAAACCAAAGATTCTCATCAAAGGAGTGATTGGGAGCATTATGATAGATGGTGAAGATTGAGATTTTTTTCACAGCTTCAGTTTGCTTGACTCTGTAGTCAACACTCTTGGTACCAGCAGCCAGGAAATTAAAAGACAAATTGCATTGGGAAAGTCTGCTGTCAGAGATCTCTCCAAAGTCCTGAAGAGCAATGATGTCAGTCTGGAGACTAAGGTGTGTCTGCTATAGGCCATGGTCCTTGCAATTACTTGCTACGCACCAGAGGGCTGGACAATGACTAGGGATAATAGAAGGAGAGTTGACGCCTTTGAGCTGTGGTGCTGGAGAAGAGTATTGAATATACCATGGACTTCTAGGTGAACAAACAATTTCATCCTGAGAAGGTGAAGCCAGGCTGCTCCTTGGTGGCAAAGATTCTGAAGCTTCATTTGACATACTTTGGACATGTTGCAAAGTGGGATCAGCCCTTGGAGAGGGACATCATGCTTGGGAGGGTGGAAGGACAGAGCAGGAGAAGAAGACTCTCAATGAGATGGATTGATTCAGTCACTGGGATAATGGGGATAGGTGTGTCAGAGACAATGAGATTGGCAAGGGATATAGCAGGGTTTAGGGCTGTTGTACATATGATCTCTATGAGTCGCAGGTGACTAGCTGGCACATAACAGCAAACAGCAACAAGCAGGGCATAAAAGACCCAATCTCTCTGTACCCTCACCAACACTTATTGTTTGTTATTTTGTTAAATGTTGCTACTGCTATTGGATTGAGATGGTATTGCATTAGTGTTTTATTTTGCATCTGATTAAAACTTATTTTGAGCATTTCATCATGTGTTTGGCCATCCTTCAAATGTCCTCCTTTGTGAAGATTCTTTTAAAGAAAAATAAAAACCTAAAATGTATGTCAGAAGAGACTCTAAAAATTGCACCAGAGCATTGAGAAGCCAAAACAAAGGGGAAACATGCTAAAGTATAAGAGCTGAACAGAAAATTTCAAAGGGCAGTTCTAGAAGACAACGCAAAGTATTATAATGGAATGGGCCAATAGCTGGAGTTGGAGAATAAAAAGGGAAGAACTCACTTTGCATGTCTCAAGCTGGGAGAACTGAAAAAGAAATTTAAGCCTTGGGCAACAATTTTGAAAGATGCTATGAATTACCAAGAAAACATCAAAAGAAGGTTGAGGGAATACACAGAATCATTGTACCAAAAAGAATTGAGGACACTGAAAAATTTCAGGAAATACCAGATGAACAAGAGCCCATGGTAATGAAAGAGAAAGTAGAAGATGCATTGAAGACATTGTCAAAAAGTAAGGCTCCAGGAATCTAGAAGATATCAATTGACTTATTTCAGTTAACAGATGCAGCCCTGAATGTGCTCATCAGTCTATGCCAGGATATTTGAAGGACAGCTGTCTGGTCAATGGATTTGAAGAGATCCATATTTTTTTTCCCATTCCAAAAAAGTCAATCCAACAGAATGAGGAAACTATCAAACAATATCATTAATATCACATGCAAGTAAAATACTCTTGGAAATCATTCAAAAATGGCTAGGACAGTACATAGAGAGTGAACTTCCAGAAGTTCAAACAGGACGTAGAAGAGACTGTGACACCAGAGATGTCATTGTGGATGTCAGATGGATCCTAGCTAAAAGTAAAGAATATCAGAAGAATATCTATTTGTGCTATATTGACTAAGCAAAGGTGTTTGGCTGTGTGGATCATAACAAGTTATGGCTGAGATCGAGAAGAATGAGAATCCCAGAGCATTTAATTATGTTTGTGTGAAACCTATACGTAGACCAGGAGACTGTTGTGTGAACAGAGTAAGGGAATACCACATGGTTTAAAATTAAGAAGTGAATGTGTCAGGGTTGTATTTTCTCTCTATATCTATTCAATCTGTATGCTGGGCAGAATATTCAAGAAGCTGGACTCTATGAAGAGAAAAGTGGCATCAGGAGAGCAGGGAGACTCATCAATAACCTGCATTATGCAGATGCCAAAACTTGTTTGCAGAAAGTGAAAACGTTGATAATGATATCAGTATCTAAATGAACTTATGTTCATAATAGTATTATTCATAATAGCAAGAAAATAGAAACATTAAAAAATGAAAATAGAAACAACCCAAATGTCCATCAAGAAAAGAATAGACTTATAAACTGTTGTACATTCGCACATGGAATATTATGCAGCAGCACTAAGGAACAGTAATTTTGTAAAATATTATAAAACTTAGGAGAAATTAGAATCATTAGGCTGAGTGAATATCTCAGTCACATAAGGAAAATGTTGCATAAGACCACTATTGTGAAAACAGGAAAATAACTAAGCAAAATATGTATAAATGTTCAAAAGGGGAAGTAGTGATGGGAGGCAGAAAAAAAAAAGAAAGGGGGAAAATCACTGGGATAGAGGAGCTTAGAGGGTGGAAGGGGCTGAAGTAAAGGGAAAGGTACATTTGGTGTGTGAAAAGACAGGGTGAAAAAAAAAAAAAAAGACAGGGTGATAAGAGGTATAGAGCAATGCTAATTAACTGTATGAAATACATTGTATATGAATGATTGTGAAAAACACAAAGTACATGTTGTTGTTGTTGTTATGTGCCGTCGAGTCGTTTACGACTCATAGCGACCCTATGCACAACATCCCTAAACCCTGCTCTATCCTGCGCCAACCGCACTGCCTCTGACACACCCATCCCGATTACCCCAGTCACCGAATCAATCCATCTCATAG
>NW_006399758.1:5017238-5026149 GCF_000299155.1 Elephantulus edwardii | reverse complement strand
GTCGATCTGATTCCTATGCATACCATCAGGTGAAGTCCATGTGTATAACCTGCGTTTGTGTCTCTTATAAAATGTATTTGCAATGAATAAGTCAAAGAAAAATATTTGTAAAAGTCTCAAAAAAAGTTTCGATGAAAAATAAGACCAGAATGCACCTGACCCACGCCATGATAGTTTCGGTTGCTTCTTAAAAATCTAAAAGTTGGACAATGAATTTAAAAAGTTGAAGAAGAATTGATGTCCTTGAATTTAGATGTTGGCAAGGAATATCAAATAAAGTGCAGACTGCCAGAAGAACAAACAAATCTGTCTTGGAGGAAGATGCAACCAGAATACTCCTTAGAAGTAAAGATGATGAAACCACTTCATATATTTGAGCATGCCAGGAGGTGCCAGACCTGGGATAAAAGACACTGTGATGGGAAAAGCAGAGTGTATCAATTCCTCTGAATACTCTCAATGAGACAGATTGACCCAATGATTACAATAATGGGCTTGCACACAGTGGAGATTATGATAATGATCATTGTTCGGGATCACTATGAGTCATAGTGGACTTGATTGCACTCAACACAGAGAGAGAGAGAGAGAGAGAGAGAGAGATGAATCATGGCCTAGTGGAGCTGACACAAATTTGGGGAAGACAGATAAATCAACATCTCAGAGTGGCCTTATTATTTTTTAAAATTTTGAGAAAGAAATGACTCAATGATTATATTTGTAAATCATTTTCTGATTCAGGAAGTCACATCTTTTAGGCAGCATTGCACAATTCCACTGCTTACTAACTATTCTTCATTTTATGGCTTTCCTTTTTCTCTATGTGTATTGTTTTGGATGGTTTGTTTTGCTTTGCTTTTGAAGATGCTGTTGTTGTTAGGTGGCATTGAGTAAAGTATAATTATTTACCTGTTAATACTCTCTAGAGTGATTTTCATTTCAAATATATTTTCTATCTCTAACAATTTGAGTCTTATTTTTACATCATTTTTGTCTTAACATGTTCAATCTTTTCTCTGTCTCCTTGAACATACCAAATATAACTATTTAATGTTTTCTTTTAGTAATTCTTTAATTAATGCCAATCCTAAGTTTATTTTTTAATAATCTATTTTCTTCTCTTTATTGGATAGAATATTAATTTTTTCCTCTTTATTGACTTCTTTAAAGGCATTCTCATTTTTACTGGATGCTGGACATAAACAATTTTAGCTTATTTGGTGCTCAGTAGTTTGTATTTTTATAAGTACTCTTGGATGATGAATATTTTTTGTGGATTATATTCCATTAATATTGCCAAGTCACCGTTTAGATACCAGGAAACTATTCAATCCTTTAAAAGCTTGTTTGTGTAGGCAAGATTAGAGAAGTCTTTGGTTTAAGGAAATTATGTACCACGATGCTGGCACTATTCTTTGGAGTATTCTTCCTGATGTCTTATAAATTGCAAGTTTCCCTCCTACAATGAAAGGGGATGTGTACCCTGCACAATTGAAATAGTAAGGTTCAATTACTGCTCCTGCTATTCTTACTATAGAATTCCTCCCTGAGTCTTTGATATTGCTGTTATTGTTAGATATCGTGGAGTTGACTATGACTTAAAACAACCCTATCAACCCATCTTCTTGAAGCTCTTTCTCACTTTCTGTGATTCTCCACCATTTCCAGAATGATGCCTTCATCCAAGGACTAGTCCTTGGTAAATCTCCTCCTGTGCAATTTACACATCAGGAGTTCTGATGGCTTAGTTGTGTGGGGGGTGGGGGAGGAAATTTCTCTGCCAACACAAAGACAGGCTTCTCAAATCAACCAGTTTTTCCATAGCCAAAAGAACTTTTAATAGTTCCATAAAATTCATACAATGATCAGCTAAAAACTGAAAAGATTATGCAGATTGCTGGGCTTACCTCATTCTTTCCACTTCCTCTTTCTTGCTTTCTCTTCCTCTAACTCTCCCCACTTCCTCTCTTTCTTTCTATCCTGAACCTTTTGTTGTGTGTGCTTGTACATGTGTATTTGCATATACTTAATTGTCTCTTCTCCAGTATCCTGAAAACTCTAGTTATTTTGGCCACTCTGAAACTCCAGCACTTTTTCCTGAACTCAAGGATTTTGTCAAACTCCAGCAGAATTCTCAGTCCCTAAACTGTAGCTAGGTATTCTCCTGGCATTAAAGCAGAGTGATGATAGGGCGTGTTCCATTTCCCCCCTTGCTACTTCAAACCATATTAAAAAACTAACCCAAGGTGGATCAGAGATGTAGGGGTAAAACTTAAAATTATAAAGATAATCAGAGAAAAAATAGAAACACATTTAGGAACCCTAATCTATAACAAGGGGTGTTGGTGGCTTAGTGTCAAGGAATTAGGCTGCCAACTCAAAAGCATGAACTTCAAAAACACCAGATACTCTGTGGGAGAGTGCAGAGCAATCTCTTTCCATACAATTTACTCTGAAAACTCACAGAAGGGCCAGGTATGAATTGGTTCTCACTCAGTGACAAATAACAACAATAATCTACAGCATAAATAGACTACCAGATGTAGCCAAAAGTGTATAAACATGAAAGGATAAAATAGATGAATATGGTTTCTAAAAATTAAACTCTTATTTGCATAAAAAATAAGCAGCTCTGTGGCCTAGTGGTAAGAAGCTACACTGTAATCCAAAGGCACGCAGTTCAAATTTGCCAGCTGTTCCACAGGAGAAAGATGGGCAATCTCCTCTTATGTGATTAACTACCTCTGAAAATTGACTGGAGGGTCAGCTATGAGTTAGTTCTAACTTAACGGTACACAATAATAACAACAATATGCTTAAATTTTTTCTCAAAACTTACAAACTGGGAACAATCCTAAACAATAACATATCTTATAACGGGCTCATATATAGCATTAATAGAAAACTCTAGCACTTCAACAAAAATAAATTAACCAACCCAATAATAAAATGTGCAGAAGATATTAAAAGACTCCACAAAAGAAGATATTCAGATGGTAAAAATAAAAACAAACCGCATGAAAAAATACTCAAGGTCACTAATCATTGTTGTTCACATTGCTATGTGCATTCCAGTCAAATGTTATTCATAGTGATCTTATGAACAACAGACCTGGAATGTGCCTTATCAGGAGCCATCCTCACAATCTCTGACAAGCCCACTTCCACTGTGGTAGGCACAGTGTCAATTCATTCAATTGAGAGTCTGTCTTTAATTGACCTTCACCTTTCCCTGCAGAAGTCTTTTTCTAAGGATTGGCTCCTTTTGACAATGTGCCCAAAGCATGTGAGGCAGTTTCACCATCCCTGCCTTTAAAGAACACCCTGGTTACATTTCCTTCAAGATGGACTTTGTTGTTCTGTTGGTAGTCCATGTATTCTTTACCAACACTACAATTAACTCAAAAATAGCAATTCTTCTTCTGCCATCTTTATTCATTGTCCATCTGCCAAATGCTTAGGAAGCAACTGAAAGCACCATGGCTTGGGTTAGGGATACCTTAACCTTTAAAGTGATATCCTGGCTCTTTAGGAATTTTGTCATGTCCTTGGCAGCACATGTTCCTAAAGCAACACATCTTTGTGTTTCTTAACTGCTGCTAACATGCATTTTGATTGTGGATACGAATAAAACTAAATTCTTGACAATTTCAATCTTTTCTTCATCTATCATGATGTTGCCTATTGATTGCTCAGTAGTGAAGAATGTTGTTTTCTTAATATTTAGATGTAATCTCTACTGAAAGCTGTGGTCTTTGATCTTCTTCAGTAAATTCTTGAGATGTTCTTTCTTTTTTCACATGATGATATCATCTGCATAATGTAGATTGCTGATGAATCGCCTTCCAATCCTGATGCCATATTTGTCTCCATTTAGACTAGCTTCTCAAATTATTTGCTCATCAGATTAAATTTGTCATTGTTGTTATTCACTGTTGAGTCAGAAATGATGCATAGCTGACTCTCCAGTAGGTTTTCAGAGGCAGTAAGCTGCATGAGAGCAGATTACCAATCTTTCTCCCTCAGAGGAAGAGGCAGATGTGCCTTTGTGGTAGCAGTGTTAACTTCTTACCACTAAGCCAGTAGAGCTCCCTATTAGATTAAATAGGCATGCAGAAGGAAACACCTTTCCTGATTTTAAACTATGCAATGTTCCCTTATTCTGTTGGAACAACTGCTTCTTTGTCTCGGCAGAGTTTTAGCCTAAATCCAAGTAAGTAGTCTGTGATTCCCCTTCTTCTTAATGTCATTCATAATTTATTATAATCTACACAGACAAATGCCAATAAAACACAAGTAAATATCTTTTTTTTTTATTCTCTGCTTTTGGCTAAGATCTGACAACAGCTATGATATTCCTCCTTTCATGGCCTCTTCTGGATACAGTTTAAATTTCTCTCATTTCATTGCCAATTTACTATTCAATCTATTATAAATACTATTTAGTATTATCTTATTTGCATGTGATATTAACTATATTATTCAATAATTTCTATACTGTGTCACTTTTTGGGGAATGGGAACAAATACTAATTTAAACAAGTTAGTTGGCCAGATGTTGTTGTTGTTATGTGCCGTCGAGTCGCTTGCGACTCATAGCAACCCTATGTACAACAGCCCTAAACTCTGCTCTGTCCTGTGCCATTCGCACTGTCTCTGACACTCCCATCCCAATTATCCCAGTCACTGAATCAATCCATCTCATAGAGGGCCTTCCTCTCCTGCGCTGTCCCTCTACCCTCCCAAGCATGATGTCCTTCTTTAAGGACCGGTCTCTCCTCACAACATGTCCAAAGTATGTTAGACGGAGCCTCAGAATCCTTGCCTCCAAGGAGCCACCCAGTTTAACCCTTTCCAGGACAAATCCGTTTGTTTTCCTAGCAGTCCATGGTATTCTCAAGACTCTTCTCCAGCACCAGAGCTCAAAGGCATCAATTCTCCTTCTATCCTCCTTGGTCATTATCCAACTCTCTGATGCACGACAAGTGATTGCGAAGACCATGGCCTGTATTTCTAAAGGGAGCTTTGGTGGCCTAGTGGCAAGAAGCTGCACTACAATCACAGAGGTACGTGGCTTGAGTTCACCAGATGCTCTCCTGGAGAAGGAGGGGCAGTCTCCTCCTGTACCAGTCAGATCCAATTTGATGGTACATTCACAAAAAATAATAAAATAAAAATTTATTGGGATAGGGCAGTGAGCATGAACCAGTGTTGTACATGTTTGTTGAAACACTTTAACTGCTATTTCAAAATCTGTTTGTTGAAATACCTTAATTGGTAGACCCAATTAAAGAGAACAGTGAAATATTGCCTCATCCAAATAATACCAGCAAAACATACAGGACTGTAAATAACAAATACTGGCAAGGACGCAGTGAGATTGGAACTCTCATATTCTAGTGAGACTGTAACATGGTACAATCATGGTACAAAAGTGGGGAATTTCTCTGAATAGTTGAAAATGGAAGCACCATTTGATCTAGCTATTCTACTGTTGGAAATATTCCCCAAAGAAATATAAACCGCAATAAGAACAGATATATACACACTAATTTTTATCACAGCATTATTCTGTTTGGCAAAAAGACAGAAACAACTTAAGTTCCTATCAGTGAATGAATGGATAGAGAAACTATAATACATTCACACAGCGGAGTAATATGCAATATTAAAAACAATGAAGAATTTGTGAAACACTAGAATAATTTATTAAATACTAGACAACATGGGTGAGTCTAAAGGATAGTATATGCTGAATGAAATAAGTCAGTCACGAAAGAAAAAATACTATATGACACCACTGTTATAAAAAGCTAGGGAAACATTTACATACAAAGACAGCAAATCTACTATGGTTATCAGAGAGTTGAAGGAGAGGGGTTAGAAAGTGACTTGACTGACAACAAACATATATTAGGATCAGTAAAGGGAAGGATAATGTTGAATGAATGGACTATCGGGTATTATGTATATTGCAATTAATGTTATGGGACAAAATGCCTATGAATGATTGATTAAAAGAAAACAATATGTTTTATAAATGTTGCTTAACTAATAATGATAAAAAAAGAGCAATCATTAGGAAAGGACGGTATCTATAACATAGTAAAGACCAAAATCAGAGAAGAAAACGCTCAATGAGATAATTTCCAATGACAGTAACAAAGGGTCCTACCCATGTCAATCAATGATCATGATAATGGCACAGGCCTGGGAAACATTTCTTTCTGTTCTATATAAAGTTTTTATGAGGCAAACTCTACTCAATGCCAGTCAGTAATAACAACACATTATAAAATGTCCCACTGCAATCTATTTTTAAGGCCTTAAGATGTAACATTTGAGCTTTAATCAACCTTTGGCAAGAAATAATACACAAAAATTTTATTCTCTTTAAGTCAATTATTAATTAAAAAATTTTCAATTCTAGGCAAGGGAATTATTTTTGAGGACAGATATTTATAAAGATACTCATATTGGCTTACATGACTTTTGCATAAAGTCAAGCATTTAACAAGCTATTCATCTAGGTCTCATTTCCAAGTCAGTTGGTTTGTCAATTGATCCCCAATTCTCAAGAAGTACTGTTCATTATAAAACCCCAAATTACTTACAATCTAAACTGCAGATTAATATTTCACTATCACTCAGTCTCAACTTGGTAATATTTTTGCTACTACTTCTTTTGTTCCAGACTGAACAGCTTCTTAACATACATCATTCTAAATTTTCACAACCAACGGGGCATTTCTTCACCAACCTGTGATGTTGTCCGTGACTAGAGTGTCATCACTCATTTGAATTCCTTCTTTAAACTATTCCTTTCCTTTGCAATAACTGTCAACTCACTGTCTCCTAGGGTTTTTGGCACAACTGTCCTATACAGGGCAAATAATAATTACTAAAACTTTCCTAGTGAAATTCTCAATACTTATGCAAATTTTGCAGAGAAACATTTTCAATTCTCTCTGCTTTAAGTGTGCAAATCAGAATGAAAAATTATCATGCTATCAGTTGTGTCCAACTCTTCCCCAAGTCATGGGGCTATTGTTGCTGCTGTCTTATTCTGTAAACCTTTCAGAAACATTACTAATATAAAACATATGTTGTATGTTACATACAAAGTCTATTAATTCTTCTCCTATCTCATCAACTGTTTAATCAACTTGCCCCTATACTGAGATCAAAGTAGACCTTCAGCCTCAACTGGACCTTTCTTTTGTTGCTTCTCTGACCTGATTCCCAGGTCCAGTTCTGATGCAGTGTTACTGGAGCATTGTTTGATTTATACCTTGAAGAGCCTAACTTAGTATAATTTGTTCTTTTTCTTTCTGAGTTCCTAGTTTGGCAAATATGACTATCACTCCACCCGTATTTGTTAGTTGACTTACAAAAAAGCATCTCAAAGTGTAACAGAAAGAAATGTTGTATAGCCTCGTGTTATCCTCACAATTATTGCTGTTTGAGGCTATTGTTCCAACTACTGTGCCAATCCATCTTATTGAAGGTCTTCCCTTTCCCCCCCTACTTATCCTCTGCTTTTCAGAGCAATAATGCCCTTTCCAAATACTTGCACTTCTAATAATATGTTAAATTATACAAAGTGCTATTCTTACATCTAAGGGCTAGTGTGGCTCTATTTTTAGATGTTTGTTGTTGTTGTTGTGTACTATAGAGTCAGAACTGACCCATAACTGACCCTCCAGTGGGTTTTCAAGGCAATTAATTGCATGAGAGGGATTTATTTATTCTTCTGGCAGTCTACATTTTTCAGTAAACAATGTTCTTAACCAACATCATAATTAAAATTCAATATTGAATTCATGATTCAATATTCTTCTAATATTGCATATTCTTCACTGACATCATAATTCAAATGTTTCTGTTTTTCTGTGTTCTTTCTTGTTCATTTTCCAGGTCTTTTATCTGCTGTAAAATACCTCTTTTGAGTATCACTTTGAGGATGAAAATGGTTTGCCTGAGTCAAATAGTATTTTTGTCATCCAACACTCTATATTGGGGCCATATTTACATTAAACATACTCTCTTCCATCAACTCAGAGTCAAATAGTATTTTTGTCATCCAACACTCTATATTGGGGCCATATTTACATTAAACATACTCTCTTCCATCAACTCAGATTCAGGTCCTATTCACATATTACCATCTGTGGTCAGATTTTCCTAATCTCAAATGCCTATCTTCATTCTTATATACTGTTGTACTCATTTATTATGCTCTTATTCTTTCTATCATATAATGTCAGTGTCTACCGTATATTGAAAAACCATTTGCTTATCCCTTTAATCTTCAGAAGCTGCTGTCTTTCTATCTCAAAGAATACATTCATGGGCTGGTAGTTATTTCCCTGTTCATGAAACCTATTTCATTATCTCCTACTTATAAACTTTAATGAGTGTAAAGAATAATTTAAGCTTGTCACCACTCAATCCTTGGTAGTTAAATAATCCATTTTAACATGAAATGGCAGCAAAAACTTTTTAAAGTGAGCATATCATCAGTAAACTCAAGAGATCTTCATCTCTCTGCGGTCAAGTTGAAGCTAACTCATAGCTGACCTCCAGAGGAGTTTTGGAGGCTATAAATTGCACTGGAGGTGACCGTCTATAATTCTCCTGTGAAGCCACTGATAAACTTCCACAAGTTTTCCATAAATAATGAGTAGATCCTAAAATAACAAGTAATGACAGATCATTGGTAAATTTTGTAATTTAAAACTATTTCACTTCAATACTTGTATGTGTATATGTAGAGACAAGGCGTGGGAATGAGAAAAGCTCCGCCTCTCTCCCGTCGAAGATTCTGCTGAAAATTATCCAAAAATGTTTGGAGCAATATGTCAACAGAGAACTGCCAGATGTGCAGGCTGGGTTTAGAAGAGGTCGTGGT
>NW_006399758.1:5015630-5016193 GCF_000299155.1 Elephantulus edwardii | reverse complement strand
GCAACTCGATGACACATAACAACAACAACAAATGTAGAGACATACATAAGGAAGGATGTGATTATATATGTACATACATACCTTAAAACTATAATATATATAATATCTTTGACATGTCATTTTATGTCAGTTATATATTTTATCACTTAGTTAACAAAGACTTTTGTATCAAATAAAATGTTGGATTCCACTAAACATGGGTATTTTGACTTAATAAAAAACAAATTATTACATAAACAGTGAAAAAGTTTATCATATTGAATGTACTCACGCAAATTATTTCTCTGTAAACATAAAAAAATTATACAGAGATAGTGATGAAATCCCATCCTCTCGGACTGCATTTTCTTTCCCCAAGATTTGGGATGCCTGCTTAGAGTCTACTATCAGAGATAGGCAATCTTCTCTTGCCTTTTAACATTTTTCTAAAAAAAAAACCTAGAAATACTTCTCTGTGAGCCAATTCCTCTGGTGCAGTGACTCTGTATATTCCATCAATCTTCTTTTAATGCTTCTTGGATCATTTAATATTCTTCCCAAAGCATCTTTATGTATTGCAACTC
>NW_006399758.1:4980918-5011805 GCF_000299155.1 Elephantulus edwardii | reverse complement strand
CCTGATTGCTGAAACTGAGTAGGACCTGAAGTGCTTGTTGCAGAAGGTCAATTGACTGCAGCCTTCAATATGGATTGAAGCTGAACATCAAAAAACAAAGATTCTTCCCACTGAGCTAATTGGCAGCATCATGATAGATGGTGAAGAGACTGAGATTGTTAACGACTTTAGTTTGCTTGGCTCCACAATCAAAACTCTTGGAACCAGCAGCCAGGAAATCAAGAGACAAATTGTGTTGTGTAAGTCCGCTGACAGGAACCTCTCCAGAGTACCGAAGGGTAACAATGTCAGTCTGGAGACTAAGGTGCACCTGATCCAGGCCATAGTATTCACAGTTGTTTGCTGTGCATCAGAGAACTGGAAAATGACTAGGGATGATATTAAGAGAATTGAGGCCTTTGAGCTATGGTGCTGGAGAAGAATTTTGAATATGCACACACTACACCAGGAGAACAAAGAATTTCGACCTAGAGAGGGTGAAAACAGGCTGCTCCTTGGAGGTAAGGATGCTGAAGCTTCATCTGACATACTTCGGGCATGTTGCAAGGAGGGACCAGTCCTTGGAGAGGGACATCACGCTTGGAAGGGTGGAGGAATAGAAAAAGAGAAGGAGATCATTGATGAAGTGGATTGATACAGTGACTAAGGTAATGAGCTTAAGTGTGTCAGAGACAGTAAAATTGGCACAGGATAGAGCAGGTTTCAAGGCTGTTGTACAAACAGTCATTATGAGTCACAAGTGGCTCGATGGCACATAACAACAACAACAAACCCTTATTAATTGCTATAAACTCTGAAGCCAAATAATCTTGATTACTTATGTTCAGGAGTGTGGAAAAGAAGGAGATATGAGAATGTGGATGAATAGTATGAAAAGGAAGAGACGAATGAATTACCACTTATTGAAATCCTACGATGATTCAGGCATTGTGTTGAGTCACAGTTACTTTATTCAACCCTCACACACAAAAATATTTCCATTTTGTAAACAAGGACATAAAAATCTAGAGAAGTATACTAACTTATCATAAACAATAAGGCTAGAGGATGATAGACTGAAGAAAAACCCAGAGTTTTCTAATTTAATTATTCATGCTATTTCTGTGAACAGTGTTGTCCCTAATTCACACAAGGTAAATAATCTTTTCACAAAACAGATATTCTTAGCTGCCAAGAAATAATAGATATCTTGCTTATTTAATACCTCTATTTACTAACTCTTACTTATTAGCCACTTATGCAGAGTTCCTGGGTAATTCAAACAATTAAGATGCTAAACTGTTAGTAAAAAAATTGGACGTTCAAATCCATCCAAAGCCACATTACAAGAAAAGTCTGCCTTCCAAAAACTCAGTTATTGACAACTCTTCAGAGACGGTTCTATTCTGACATGCATGATATCTTCATCAATTGAAATAAATTAGATGATTATTAGTTCTGGGTTTGTGTTAGTGTGTTGGGTTTTTTTCTCTTTTTCCTGTTATTTTGTACTCATTTCTAGATTTACTAAATAAAGAGATGCTTGATCTTCAAAAACTTTCAGTATGAAGATTTTTAAAAAGCTAAAATTTTGGTGTGATGCTTGGATGAACATACATAACGAACTTTGATGGGAATGTCAACTAGATCTCTTGGAAATGGGGACTTGAAAGGAAACACATCTGAGAGGTGATGTTTATATGAACAAAGGATGAGAGAAAGGGTGAGATGTTATTCCAGGCAGGGCAAATCTGAGCACAGAAACTAAAGAGGGGACCTGGAGAAATGCAAACTGAGTGATATGTTAGGTGTGGGAATGAAATGGGGGTGAGGAAGGAGTCTCGGAGTGCTCCCATTTTCCTGGCTTGGTGCATGGGTAGATTACAGGCTTAGTTTTTAAATGTAAACTATATTCACTCCTCTACTAAGTTCTGTCATTTTTCTACTTAAAACTGCTTAATGACTGATTTTACTATTAACAATAATGCAAATGCTCAGAATGCTCTCCCAAGCAGAGCCAATAAAATGTCTGCAAATATCCCTAGCCTCTTCTTCCTTGATGTTTCAGTCATTACAATGAACACTGTTGCCTCTCAGACTCAGAAACATCAACTAACCTTACCCAGAGGGAGCTCTGGTAGCCTAGTGGCAAGAAGCTGCACTGCAATCCCAAAGGCAAGAGGTTCAAGGTCACCAGCTCCTCTGGGGAGACTGATCGGCAACTTCCTCCTGTGTCAGGAGGGTCAACTATGGGTCAGTCTGACTCTAAGGTACTCAACTACAACTACCTTATCCTGGGAACACTTCCTACCTACCCCTCCATATTCATCCCCTCTGTCTAAATCTTAAAATCCTACTTGTTAAAGAAGATGTTCTCCTTCTTCTGAATTGGATCACATCATCCCACTGTGTTTTTATGACACTCTTGACTTTAATGGATTTTCTCTTTGTTATTTTTAGGTGCTGTTGAGTATGACTCATGTTGACCATATGAACAACAAATCTGAACTCTGTCCTATCCTGTGCCACCCTCACAATTCCTGACACACTTGAACCCACTGGCATAGTCATTGTGTCAGTCTACCTGGTCAAGGGTTTACCTCTTTAACTATCCACCTTTCCAAGTATGATGCCCCTCTCCCATGAATAGCCTCTCCTAGCAACATGCTCAAAGGATGTGAATTATCTGCTGTTTTCCTTTGTATATATTCAATATCTGCTTCTTTATTATATGCTCAATATCTGCCTCTGTCAAAAGACCCCTTTAGGTCACCCCTTATCTACACTTAATCTAATATCAAGTATTTAATGTTTTAAGCTGCCACCAAATCAATTCTGATTCACAGTGACCAAAGTGTAAGACTCAAACATTGCTTGATTCCATGTCATCTTGAGTAATTAGTAGTGTGCCATTCTTTATAGTAATTCCAATCTAACGGATTCTGACATGATTTTCTAGCTCTGTGTTGTACAATCTTTTCTGTCATCTGTAAGGTTTTTAACTGGCTAATTTTTAGAAGTAGATCATGAGACATTTCTTTCTTGCCTGCCTTAGTATAGAAACTTCATTCAAAATACTGGCCTTTGAAATATTAATAGCAGAGCTTCCACATCATAGCAGCATGTAAGCCACCATTGTACAACAGACAGGTAGTGGTATTTCTTTTATTCCAAAAGCCACCACCACCATGTCAAATCCAATGCATAGTGACCCTCACAGGACAGAGCAAATCTTCCATAGATGTCTAAGGCTATAAACCTTTGTGGAAGGAAATGCTTTTCTCTTTCTTCTGCAAAACAATTATTTGTTGTTGTTATGTGTGGGTCAAGTCAAGGATGATCCGTAATGGTTCTATGAATATTGGTTCTGAACCTTACCAATCCTGAGCCAAGCTCACCATCTCTGATACTCCTGACCCTGTTGCTACAGTCACTGTGCTAATTCATCTCATCAACGGTCTAACTCTTTTGCGCTAACCCTCTACCTATCCAAACATGATGTCCTTCTCCAAGGACTAGTTCCTCCTGATAACATGCTGAAGAGAATACAGAAGGAATTTGCTAGTATACTGTGGACTTGAGGATAAATATTAGAATAAAATACCTGTGGAATTCCCAGGTGACAATGTTCAGAATTTTACTTTGGATTTTTTTTTCTACATTAGTATTCAGGAGAATACTAAATTCGTATAATAATTAGTAAACACACCAATGAAAATTAGTTATGTAAGTCCAAGTGAGGGAAAAAAGTGAGAAAGGACAATGTCATTAGTGGATACAACAGCATTTAAGGAGTAGATAGAACTCTGAGGCTTTACAGGAACACCAAGATAGATAGAAAGAAAACTAGAGAAAATTACGTAATGTAGCAACACTAAGAAAACTTAGCAAGGAAGAAAACAAAGGCCGTATATACACTTTTTATTTAGTTGATAGAGATTATGTCATAAAGACTGACTATATCAGTTTTGGATTTTACAATTCAGAGACCACTGATAATCTAAAGGAGAGTACTTTTTTTGGTAACTATAAGGAAAATAAATCAGATTGCATTAGTTAATATATTTAATAACCATACTTGCTTATTGGTAGAGACAAACACAAAACAAAATAGAAATGTTCCTGTTCTTCACAGAGTTTGATACCCTAAGACCAGAGTATAGGGTGCCTGCTATTATAAGCATAAATTAAACTTTGGTGCATACAAGCATTTCAATCCTTATTTTCTTATACCCAATAGCTTCATACATTTATGTTACCTGCCTGCCCCCTATGGGCATGGATTACTGACCCCAGAAAACCAAGTGCAAACAAAAGTAAATTAATCAGAGATACACAGAACAGTATACAGAATTATTTTCAGCAGTAAAGATCCAGGAAGATCCCCCCCTCCCCAAAAAAAAAGTAAAATGAAGTAAAGACAATTAGAGTTGACAGGAATCAAAAGAGAGAAATGCTAATCGAATTACTAAATGTTCAAAACTGAAGGAGTTGTTAACTCAGATACCTGTAATGAAAAGTTCAAAAGGAAAATTTTGTGAATATTGATATCTGCTTGCATCTCTGTGGCTAGAGAGCAGGAAATGGAGACGTCTCTACTAAGTATTTCAGCAAAATTTTATTACAGAGTTTATTTATTTAATTTTTTTTGCACGTTAATAAAGAGGCTTACTCCCCCCCCCCCCAAATGTAATCACTGCAATCCATCCTCCAATTTTGCAGGGACAACTGACCTAGGACTTCTGAGTCCCAAGCCGACTTTGGGAGGCCAGGTGTTCAACCAAGATTATGGTTACTCCATTAAAGAAGCCAACAGCCCTGAGAGAACCACTCCGGCCCTAACTCTGACTTCTCTGCTTTTATTTACTATTTCTAGCTCCTGTTTGGTGAAGCTCCCTGATTAAAACAAGCTTGGAAGCAGGAGTGGCATCCACTTCCAAAAATAGCTTGCCTCCGGAAACCATATGAACCTGGAGAAAGGATGAAAGTCACACAAGTGTTGAGGACTTTCGTTCATAAGGTTGCTATGAGTCGCCTACGACTTGACGGCACTTAACAACAACGACCACAACAGCAACCCTTCTAAGTTACAGATTCTAAATGTGTCAACCATATCTTCCCACCAATGACCATAAGTTGCTGTTGGCTGGTCAACTTACATTCTCTTAGTCAATATGTTACGGTTATTGGAAGCCTTCGAACCAACCACAGCTCACAGTGATCATGAGAGCAACAAATCTGAACCTTGCCCTATCCTGCACCAGCATCATTTTTTGGTAGCTCTGGTAACCTAGTGGTAAGGAGTTGCACTCCCAACTCAAAGTTGCACAGTTCAAATCCAACAGCATCTCCTTGGGAGAAAAATGGGCAGTCTACTCCCTTGTGATTTATAGCCTCTGAAAACCTGATGGAGGATCAGTAAGTTGCTTTCACCTGAAAATCAAGCAGCAACAGCCTGATTTACATCAGGTCCCTGATCTTTAAACTGGCATCCTTAATTTTTAGAAATATAGAGAGGCTGATATTTAGTCACTATGGAGACACAGAACAGTATACTTTTTGGAGTCTTTTATAAAACACAGTATTTGGAAAAATACTGTATTAAGGTTTTTTTATTCTTCCCCTATGAAATAAGTACCTATTTTTCTTACTGTATTCTTTAATTCCCAAATATTTTATTAAATAACAAAAAAGTTATTTAAGATGGCATATCAGAATATTTATTTAGAATTCACATCCGATGTCATGTTACTTGCCAGGACAGAGGTGGCAAACAGTTATGTGAAAGTTGTAACTGAATAATTACTTATGATGCCTTCAGTAGCCATAAGATGAAAATTGACTACATTCACCTAATATTAAACTATCTTTTAAATTTTTAAAGTGATATGATCAAACCCTTGTATTATTTAAATCATAATTAATCATAATTAATGATGTGGAAAATGATGACATTTAGATTAACAATAAATTTGTTAAACAAAATCAAAGGAGGAGCCAAAGGCAATACGAGTGGAATGCAGGACACGACTGCTTTTTTATGAAGTACCAAATACTTAGTAAAAAACTCAGAAGGAAAACTTGCTGCTTTTTCTTTCAATACACTTGTCTTTTTCTATTATTTCTTTATTCTTTTTATTCATTGCTCTTAATACATTTCCTTAGTCATTCTTAAAAATGTTCCTTTTGATCTTCTAACCTCCAAAATAAGAGTAATTGATACATTATTGTTAACTGCCATCAAGTTGGTGACCCTATGAACAAAAGGCCTGAAGCTTTTCTATAACTATCAACATTTATCAAAAATTCATAGTATCCAGAGGCTTGTTGCTTAGGAAGTGGATGCCACTCCTGCTTCTAAGCTTGTCTTAAATTGGGAGCTCTACCAAACACTGCTCAACATAGGTAACCGTTACTGCATTTGACACCCCAATGGCACAAGGTTCAGCATCACAGTAACCCCAGGTGACCTCATCACAGTATATTGACAGATAAGTGCTGTACCACTGAGAAGAATGTTCCTGCCAAATATAATAAAAACCAACTTTAAATACAAAGGCCCTCCCCAGGGTCTAAAATCTAAACGAGAGGCTTAAATACAAAAACAACCAATATAGTATGGTGTTCTTGTTATGTGCCATTGAGTTGCCTGTGATGTATAGCGACCCTATGTACAGCAGCTCTGAACTCTTTCCTGTCCTGAGCCAGTTTCACTAATTCCAGGACACCAATTTCCATTGCCCCAGATACTATATCAATCCATCTCATCTGGGGTCTTCCTCTCCTGGACTGACCCTCCACATTTGCGAGCATGATGTCCTTCTCTAAGGACCTTTCCTGGCCACATGCCCAAAGTATGTGAGGCGGAGTTTCAAAATCCTAGCCCCCAAGGAGAGACTTAGTTTCACCCTCTCCAAGACAGACCTATTGGTTTTCTTGTCAGTCCGTGAGTTCAAGCCTCTTCTTCAGCCCCACAAGTCTAAGGCATCTATTCTTCTTCTGTCCTTTGTTATTGTCCAACTCTCTGAAGCATAATGAGTAATTGAGACCATCATGGCCTGGATTAGGAGTACCTTTGTCTCTAGACTGACATCGTTGTTCTTCAGTACTTTGGAGAGGTCCATGACAGCAGATTTTCCCAGTGTAATTTGTCTTTTGAGCTCCTGACTGCTGATATTAAGAGTGTGGATTGTGGATCCGAGGAAGCCGTAATTGTTAACAACCTCAGTCTCTTCTCCACCTATCATGATGCTGCCAATTGACACAGTGGTGAGAATCTTTGTCTTCTTGATGTTGAGCTTCAACTCATATTGAAGATTACTGTCCTTGACCTTTTGCAACAAGTGCTTCAGGTCTTCTTCAGTTTCAGCAAGCAAGGTTGTGTCATCTGTATATCGTAGGTTGTTGATGAGTCCTCTTCCAATCTTGATGAAACATTCCTCCTCATAAAGCCCTGCTTCCTGAATGATCTGTTTTCCATACTAATTGAAAAGGTATGAGAACAGGATGAATCCCTTATTCACTCATTTCCTGATTTTGAAGCATGCAGTGTTTCCTTGCTCTGTTCTGAGGACTGCTGCCTGGTCCAAGTAATAGGTTTTGCATAAGCACAAGCAAGTGTTCTAGGGTTCCCATTTTCCTCAAGGTTAGCCACAATTTATTGTAATTCACACAGTCATATGCCTTTGCATAATCAATGAAACACAGATAGACATTCTTCTGGTACTCTCTGATTTCTGCCAAGATCTGTTTGACATTGGCAATAATGTCCCTAGTTCCACTACCTCTTCTAAACCCAGCTTATATGTCTGGTAGTTCTCTGTCAATGTACTGTTTGAGTCTTTTCTGTATAATCTTCAACAGGATTTTGTTTGTGTGTGATATTAGCGATATTGTTCAATAGTGTCCATACTCTGTCAGGGCACCTTTTTTTGGAAAGGAAATAAATATGGATCTCTTCCAGTCAGTTGGCCAAGTAGTTGTCCTCCAGATTTCTTGGCACAACTTGGTGAGCATATCCAGGACAGCATCTGTTTGCTGAAATATGTCAATTTGTCAATTCCTAGGGCTTTATTTTTTTGCCAAATCCTTCAGAGCAGCCTGAACTTCCTTCCTCATCACCACTGCCTCTTGATCATAGGTTGTTTCTTGAAATTCTTCTGTGTCAGCCAATTCTTTTTGATACAATGACTCTGTATACTCCTCCAATCTTCTTTTAATGCTTCCTGAATCATTCAATATTCTGCCTATAATATCCTTAAGCATTGCAATTTGCAGCTGGAATTTATTCTTTAGTTCTTTCAACTTGAGAAATGCTGAGTGAGTTCGGCCTTTGTGATTTTCCGCCTCCAGCTCCTTGCACATTTCATTCTAATATTTTGCCTTGTTTCCCAAGCAGCCCTTTGAAATCATCTATTCAGCTCCTTATCTTCTTGATTTCTTCTCTTTGTTTTGGCTTCTCAGTGCTCTAGTGCTATATTTTGAATCTTTTCTGACATTCATTTTGGTCTTATCTTCTTTCTTTGTAATGACTTTTTGCATTCTTCATGAATGATATTCTTGATATCTCCCCACAGCTTATCTGGTCTTTGTTCATTAATGTTTAAGGCCTCAAACCTATTCCTGAGTTGGTTTTTAAATTCATGGGAGACAGACTGAAGGTCAAATTTTTATTCCTGTGGATATGAGTCAACCTTCTTTAGTTTTAATTTGAATTTGCATATGAGCAGTTGATGGTCTGTTCCACAATCCGCTCCTGGCCTAGTTTTCACTGCTGATATTGAACTTCTCCAATAATCCCTTCCACAGAAGGAAGATTCCTGTGCATCCCCTCAGGTGAAATAACTATGTATAGCCTGCATTTATGTTTCTTATAAAAGGTATTTGTTATGAATAAATCATTAATTGTACAGAATTCTATCTGTCCCAGCCTCATCAACTCCATATTTTCCTACTACTGATACTTCTTCCCGGTTTCCAACTTTCGCATTCCAGTCACCCATTATCTTTAATGCATCTTGGTTACAGGCTCAATTTATACAGCAAGAAAATTAAATTTGGGGGAAATGCACAAATGCAAATTTTGCTCATATTTTACAGATAATTGTATTCATGATCATTTTTTTCATTTTATTTTTTCCCTGCTTATAGTTTTTGTTGGGGATGGAGAAAAAAATCCTATTTTCTTGTGATATTAATACTAACAAATATCAGTGGTAATTCAGAACTCCACAAAAAGCTAGAAATACTTTCCCAAGGAAAAACAGTTTCAGAAATCCAATGGAAAACCAATTACGAACCAGTTCTAGGCCAATGGTAGTGAATTGTTTTGCTTTAATTTTGAAGCAAACATGCTATTTTCACAGAGGAAATAGAAATGGATCCAGAAGAATTTCTATAAGTGTGACTCCATCCTTGATTTTGTCTTGCTACGGTCAATGGGAAGAAAGGTTCCATAATGCACTGAAAGCTAGTAACTGCTAGTTTTGTAATCTTGGTAAGAATTAATTATCATAGCATTCAACATTTAGGAGCCTTTAGAAGGGTATTATGGTTATAACAAGAGTCCAGGATGAAGGCTACATAGTGGACTATACTCAAGGTGGGGTGGGGTGTAGGGAGACTGTATGTGAGTGAAGGAATTTTTCTTTTACTTTTTCAAAGAGAAGAGTGAACTGGGGGGGAGGGGTGGGCAGGGAGAAAAATGCACTAAGGAATGAATGGAAATCCAAAATCTCTGTAAATGTTCATTAAAATTAGTAAAATAAAATTTAAAGAGAGTTGCCATCAAGCTTCAAGTTATAATTATTAGTTATTAACAACTTATAATTATATACTTATAGCATTTATGTTCATAGGCATTGCCATTCATCCTTTACAACCATCTCATGAGGTAATTACTCATACTATCTTCATTTTTTTATATTTTTTATACTATCTTCATCTTATTGATTTAATTAAAAAATAAACTTAAACTTGGACAGTTTAAAAATTTCATCCAAGTTTATAGAGTTAACCAGGGACAGAATCAATATTTAAGTGTAGCCATTTTGCCCAGGTGAGTTGCAGAAGCTGAGAATGGGAGCTGACAAAATTGTCACCTATTTGAAAGCCATTTCTAGAGGAAAAAGTAATCGCTGATATAGAGTGCAATGGAGTAACTTTAAATTTGAAAAGAAGGTGGGGTCATTCTATGAAGCTCATGATAACAAAGAGAAGTAGAGCTTAAGAAATAGAAGTGAACCTAAACTAGGATATTGAAGCCATTCTGTAGGCAGGTCCCTTTTAATAAGTGGTTCCTAACAAGCTGCCACCAATGTCTTCTAGAAACATGAAACCTAAATCTAACCACTCTTAATACATAAATCAGCCCAGGTAGAAATCTCTTGATTATCAAGACATTAAGAATTTTTTTTTATGCTTTCAATCTGTTGAGCAAAGCCAAAGGCTGGTATGCAAATCGGCACATACAAGAGTAATATGAAGGACTAAGTATGAGAAGCTCCTTGAGGGGAAGACAGGGACTCCTGGGCACAGCACACAAGTTGTCACAAGCAACAGCCAGTCCACCTGTCACCGTTACTTCTTGTCATTTCTCCCTTGGGTATCATTCTCTTTCCTCTTCCTAGAAAGCTTTTTTCCCAATTTCCACTTAGCTAACTTCCTCTCTTAACATTGAAAGCCCAGCTTAGATGCCATCTTCAAAGAAGACACAGCCATGAGAACTTAAACTCGCATGCATCTCATCAGCCACCACCTCAAGCAGATCAACATAAACTCATTTAAGCCTCCACCCTAATCCCAACCACACAGTAAGGCCTCACTCCTCATATTTAGAACTTCTCAAGCTATCATTTCTTCCAGGTAGGTTTTCCAGGTAATTTCTCTCCATCTTTCAGAGTCATTATATTCATCACATCATATTTTAGTCATTGTGCAGATTGATTTTCCTGCAGAACAAGAATTAATGAAATAAGTACAGCAGAGTTCTGAGATCATAATAACCGAAACCATATTTTTGTCCTCCAGTTGTCTTATGTGGTCTGTCACTCATGGTGACTGTAAACCTTTATGGCAAAAACTTGCCTCATTTTTTTTCTCCATCAGAGTAGCTGATAGATTCAAACTGTCAATCTTTCTGTTGGGAGGCCTGCTTGTAATGCAGCGTGATACTAGGGCTTCGTTAGACTTTTATATTCATTCAGTGAAGTGTATTGACTAATTGAGTCAAGATATTATACCTGTTCTTTATTATCTAAGTACACAGAATGTAATACAGGACCTTGAACTAAATTATATTTGTTGAACAAAATTTGCACGAAAATATATAAACAAAGAAGAATGAATTCGCTTGACCCCATGTCTTATATCCAGCTTGCTTCCTCTACATTTCTCCCCTTATGAACCAGTCACACTGAATTCTTCAACATGCTAAGTATGTTCCAAGTTCTCTGCAGTTTTTCTTCCCTCTGTCTACACTGGTTTGGTTTTTTGTTTTGTTTTTGTTGTTGTTGTTTTTATTACTAGCTACTTTCCATCCTTCAGGTTTCAGATCAAGTATCCTCCCTCCTAAGTATCATTCCCTGATGATTCTTACAAAGAAGTTGACATCTGACCACACTATCGCCTACTAACTTTATTCACTGTACTTATGCAAAGTATGCAATTATGTTTATTGGTTTCATTGCTTTCTTTGCTCCCCCTTAACAATTTCTAGTAAAATAGTGGGGCTGTGGGACAGAACTTTTTCTATCTGTACTAACTGCATCTTGAGAGACTACAAAATACTGAGTATTCAATATGTATTCCTCAAAAGAATGGTAACTATCAATTAATGTTTATTATATGGCTTTATATTTAAGTACTCTTTGTGCAAGCAAAGACCAGGCCTTATGTACAGCAACTCAGAGAGAACTGCATGCTTAGGGATAGAAAGAATGTTAACTAACAAACTTATTGAAGTAACATTTAAAGTAATTCTAGGATTATAGTTTTCATGGTAGAAAAGCAAGATAAAAAAAAAATACGAAGCAGCAACAGACACTTTTGAGAAATAATAAGTGTCAACAAATACAGAGTAATCCCTGGACAGTTCAGTTAACACATTTAGCTCTTAACCAAAAGGTAAGAAATTTGAGTACACACAAAGATCCGCAGAAGAAAACCCTGGTTACCTACTTCCAAAAAAATCAGTCACTGAAAGCATTATGAAACAGAGTTCTGTTCTAGCACACTTGGGATTGTAATGAGTTTTATCAATTTGAAAACAATTAGGAAAGAATACACAATAACAACAACAAGGGACTCAAACATAGTCATAATTAAGATGATGCAAGATTGGGCTTGATTTTATTTTGTTTTAGAAAAGGTCACAAAGAATGGCAGCCCACCCAGGGGTTGTTGTTATTGTTGTTAGGAACCATTGAGTCAACTACAACTCATAGCAATCCTGTATACAATTACTCTGAACAAAAATAACAACAACAACAAAATAAAAAACAAAACAAAGAAACAATCACTCTGAACCCTACCCTATCATGAGCCAGTCTCGCTGACTCTGACACACCTACCCACATTACCCCAGTTACTGTGTCAATCCATTTCATTCAGTGTTTCCTCTCCTGTATTGTCCCTTCACCCTTTCAAATATTATGTCTTTCTCAAAGGACTGGTCCTTCTAGCAACATGCCCAAAGTATGTGAGACGAAGCCTCAAAATCCTTTTCTACAGCTTGGTTTCACTCTCCCCAGGACAAATCAGGAGAAGAATGCAATGGTTACATCACAACAATAACAATAACACAAATTTGGCTTTAAGTAATATCAATATATAGTGAGAGTTTTGTTCTGCTAATGCTTTAAAAATAAGAAAACTTTGAATGTGGGTTTTTATTTTGAGGGTTTCTATGAGTTTGCTTGGTTTATTTTTTCCAAAAGCAGGTCTCTTGCCACAGGAGCTCCCTGTGGGTACTAAGTATCCTTGAATTTTAGTTTTCTCTTTAAAAGACTCCTGATGCCTAGAGGATCATGTGATCAAGAGAATTGAGTTTAGTTATTCCCTGCAAAAATGTCCAACTGAGGTAATGTATCTGAATTTAGTTTCTAAATTAAAAGTTTGAAGCTCAGCTTTCCCCAATGTAATTTCTTCTCTCATCAGGGAACACATATGCTATAAATAAGATTATGTAGCTCAAAAGTTAATTGTTTGAGAACACCTAATTGAAAGTAATAGCTAATGAGAGGGCTGCATTAGCGACTTAATGTTAGTGGTCACATTAGAATCCTGCATTTATACCAACTTAGTTTATTTCCCCTTTCATAGCTGGCATTAGAGGATACATAAATTATTCTGGGGTGGCTTAAGCTGGCATGGTTGATGCATGCTGGAACTGGATCACAGGACACCAAAGAATTCAACCAAGAAGACACCATTCCTAACTCAGAGTTCTTAGAACTAGGGTGTAATTCTGCCTTGAAATAGAACAAATAAAGGATCCATAGAAACATCTAATGGTCATTAAGAGCAAATAGTGAAGTCCATTGTTTGAAATTAAAGACAATATGGACAAATAAGAAAATGAACTCTAATGATGCAAACTCCCAGTCTTCTGAATTTTACGAAGGTGTTCTATGTAGGGTGGGATTCAGACTGCAAAGAGGAAAAGATTTCCCCTCTGTCAGAAAACTTTTCCTGGGAGAGAGATACAGAGAGCAGGTTCACACATCGCAGGGGGTCAAGATGTTCACTCAGAATTTTAACGCCTCTGGGGAACTTACTGATACATGTTTCCCACTTAGAAAAGTATCTTGAACTTAAGGAGTTTTAAAAAAATACACGTAGTAAATGAAATTTTGGAATAAAGTGAGTATCAGAACATCTTTTCAAAAGGTCAGGCAGAATGATAAAGTTTATGAATGACTACCTTATTCTTAACAATTATCTATCCAAATCTTTGGAAATTAAAGTTTAAGATGAAATGAAACTATTTGCAAGATACAGTAACACATTAACATTCATCACTATATACATTGTGGGATAAAATGGCAAATGCTACACACATGCATATATGCCAGTCACCAGGAAAAGTTTCATGTCCTGTCATGACAACTGAACAGAAAGTGAAACCCCCAGTGATTGGTTTGGGTATATGGCATTAATCACAGGAAAGACTGATATTATTTGTTAAATATTTGCTAGTAAGCACATTAATGAGAGAATAGATTTAAATATTTAAATCATCTGACTTTTATGTTTTGACTATTTAAAATGTATTATTATTTCTGTAAGAATTTTAATATATTAACATGACTGATTTATTCACTAAATCTACTCATTTATTCAACAAATATTTATAGAAGACAGCTATGCATAAGGTGAAAGAATACTTAAAAAGGTTAATTGAGAATACTGTATTGGCAATGGTTAATTGGCATTATATTCTAATTCATTGTACTCTTTCTCTTCAATCTTACAAATTTTATCTTTTACCTCAAGATAAGAATAAGAGTTAATTTGCTTTTTTATTTATCTACTATCTAGTTAGAGAGATCAGCTGGCCAGTGGTCAGAAAGCAATGCTACCAAGCCAAAGGTGGGTGACTTTTAATCCGCGGCCCTCGGGCCTGTCTTTCATTGGTTTTTGTTCAGACATTCCTTTAGGTCATATAGTCCTGGTGTACAAGTTGCCGTACAGTGGTCACTTGTGGTTGCTGTGACGCTGAGCACTGTGACACTGATGTGTCAAATGCGTTAATGGTTGGCTACCCAATGCGGACAGAGAGTGGGGTGGAGCTCCCGGATTAAACAAGCGTGGAAGGAGGAGTGGCATCCACTTCCATAATAGCTTGCCTCTGGAAACCCTATGAACCTGGAGAGAGGATAAAAGGCACCCAAGCATCGAGGACTCTCCTTCATAGGGTCACTATGAGTCACCTGCGACTCGATGGCACTTAACAACAACTATAGTTATCTATCTAATTATTGGCAAAAGAAAAGGAAAAGTTAGTCTAAAAATATGAAAGAGAAAAATAAAAAAAATAACTCAATCTAATAACAAACTGAATCTAGGGGAGAAAGTTGATAGTCTAGTGGATTCAAATCACCCATCTTCCAGTTAGTAGCTCACAGTGTAATCCACTGAGCCATGACAGAGTCCTCAATAAAGTAAACTGTTGTTGCTGGGTGTTACTGAGTTGACTACAACTGATAGTGACCATGTGAGTAACAAATATGAACCATGCCCTGCCCTGCACCATTCTCATGATCTCTGTATGTTCAAGGCCATTGTTACTGACACTGTGTCAATCCACTTTATAGAGGGGTTTCCTCTCTTTATCCAATCCTCTACCACAGGAATAATTTTTTATTGAAACATCATTACATGTGATCTTGGCAGTCACTCTCACTTCCACATAAAAGCTACATTGTAGCACCTGAACTCAAGCACATTGCTATTGAGCATGTTGTAATAGTGACCCATCAGGTTTCCAAGGCTGTAAATTGGACCAGGAGAAGACTGTTAATCTGTCCCAACCATCAGAGACTAGGGCTTTGGGTTAGCAGCTCAATTCACTGGGAAACTCCTCCAGAATTTCCTACATGACAGTATCCATGTTAATTTGGCAATATTGATTTTATAAGCTCAATGTAATAGTATTCAGTAATTTTTTCTGTTGTTCAGTAAACTGTAAAGAAACAAATTCTTCTCTCTCACATCTGAAAGATTATTAGTAAAGTTTATTAAATAAATAAGAATTTGCTTTTATCTAGCTTTATATATTAATATTTGAGTATTAACTCCTAGACAAGGAGATGTCCTTAGATCGTTTCAAACACACCTTTAAAAACTGCATATACCAGCAACTTCCTTGTTCTCCATTTTAAGACCAAAGAACCTTGTCCAGAAGCTTCCTTAATAGAGATGCTTTAAGCTTGCTTTCTTGCTCTCTGGTTCTTTTCTTGAGTCCTTGGCCTTACATCCAGTGCGAAGACCTAACATCTGGTGTGGAAGATCTGTGAGAGGCGTCAAGGTGTGTTGCTCTTCTGTTCTCTTTGGGGTGAGTGTGGCACCTTTCATTCTATCTCCTTAACATACCAGCTTACACAATGTTAAGATGTTGAACAGATAAAAGAAATAAATAACTTAAAGTGAACTAACTGCTATTACATCCATATTCTCCCCTGGCTACTGATCCCAAGCCAACCTAATCTAGCCTCTAAACACCAGATCTTCAACCCTGTTCAACAGAAAGTAGCTAGAATAAAAATACATCACCTCTCCCTTTTTTATTTTCACTAAAGAGGCTGGAATGTTAGGCCTAGACCAAAGTCAAGGGGGGGAATAAAGAATTCAAAGAATACGTCATGCCAACAAAAGGAGTGAACAGCCTCACACACCTGGCTGAACCAAAAACCATAATGGAATGTCCCTCCTATCCCTCCCTGAAGATCCTGCTATAAAAACCCTCCCAAAGATACCCTAAGTGTGACTTCCTTGTTCTCCATTTTGAGACCAATTAATCTTGTCATGGAGCTCCCTTAATAAAGCTGCTTTAAGCTTTAAAACAAACACACAAAAAACTATAAACCAAAGAAGCAGCTCACTTCCTTTGTCTGCTTATTTAAGTTATGTTTTAGCTTAGAAGTTTATACTGAATTATGACAATATGTATAACGCAGATGAAATGTTATACCACAAAATGTATATATATTAGAACAATATTATTATGGAGGCATACATTTAAAAATTAGGTAAAAGAGTTCTTGTATTTCATGTCAAAATGTTCTTCTCATTATTCTAAATTAAATACTAAAAGCTACCAATATTTGATAGGCAAAAGAATACACTTAATAAATAAATCTTAATAACAAGGCCTTGGAAGACGTATTTTAAAATGCTATCTTACAGTTTCAAGAAAGGTTGCTATAGGTAAGTATAACCCTGTCACAAATGTTTCTATGTCCCCAAATTCAGTTCCCAACTGGGAAAATAATTAGACATCCATCATATAGACCAATAATTTTAAGTAACTAAGTAGATCCAAACATAAATAACAAAAATAGTAAAATTAAAAATCAAGATATTTAGAAAGGTATTATCAATATGCTCTTCTCAAAGAAATACGTTAACATAATGAGAATAATAATGAAAATTAATTCCTAAAATGAGATTTCCAGAATTGAAAACTAAATATCTGAGTGAGCTGAAAAATTCAGTAGATGAGAAGATTAGACACTGCAGAAAAAATACTTAGTGAAATTAAAAACAAAATATAATATTATGAATAATCTTACCCCAAACAGAAAACAGTAAAAGGCTGGGAAATAATGAATACTCAATGACCAGTATTATAATATCAGAAGATCTGATATACATGCAATTGGCATATCCAAAATACATGTAAATACACATATAATTTTCAGAAAAAATATTTTAAGGAATGTTTTTTATAATTTTATTGAAAACTAAGAATTTGCAGATAGTTAATCAAATCTCAAGCACAAAAATACAAATAAATCATAAGACTAAGCACTCAATAGCAAAGAGAAGTCTTTACAGGCAACTACAGAAAGAAAAGGCATTGTACATAAGGCAGCAAACAAGAATAACTGCCAACTTCCAGAAAGAAAAAATTCAAACAGAAACAAGACAATGGAACAGCATCTATAATGTGGTAAAAGAAAAATGTCAAGCTAGGAATCTATATTCAATTAAAATATATTTAAAAAATGGAAGTGAAATAGGAACATTTTCAAACAGACAAAGCTGTGAGAATTTGATACCAGTATAACCACACTGGAGGAAAATGATATGAGATAGAAACAAGTATCTACAGAATCAGAGAGTATAAGAAGATTACGTGGAGGTATAAAAGATAAGATTTACTAAGTTTCAAAAATTCTTTTCTAAGATACCTTTTATAAGAAACATCAACAGCAACTATACACATGAACTTCACCTGATGGTAAATACAGGAATCAGATCTGTGGAAAGAATCATTGGAGAACGTCAATATAGGCTCTGAAAGCTAGGCCAGGTGCTAACTGTGGAAAGGCCATCAACTATTTATATGCAAGTTCAAACTAAAGCTAAAGAAATTTAAATGAAATCCACAAGAACTAAAATTTGACCTTGAGTATATTCCACTTGAATTTAAAACTCAGCTCAGGAACAGGTTTGAGGTCTTGAAAAGCAATGAATGGAGACCAGATGAAAGCAAGAGGTTATTGCAAAGACATAGGAGAAAGAAAAGATCGAGATGGTTGTCGGTAGAGACTTTGAATATTGCAATAAAACACCAAGAAGCCAAAACAAAGGGAAGAAAAGAGGAAGTTAAGGAGTTAAACAGAAGATATGAAAGTGCAGCATGAGAAGAAAAAAAAAGTATTATGAAATGTGCAAAAGAGCTGGAGTCAAAAAACAAAAAGGACCAAACTTGCTTGGCATTGCTTAAGCTGAAAGAATTAAAGAACAAATTCAAGGTTTGAGTTGCAATACTTAAAGATGTTATAGACGGAATATCGAATGATCCAGGAAATATTAAAAGAAGATGGAAAAAGGACAGAGTTGCTGTACCAAAAAGAATTGGATGACATGGAAGAATGTAATGAAATAAATTATGATCAAGATGCAATGATGATGAAGGAGGAAGTTAAAGCCGTTATGAAGGAATTGACAAAGAACAAGATCCAGGTATTGATGAGATACCAACTGACATATTTCCACAAACAGATGCTACCTGGATGTGTTCGGCAGGTTGTGCCAAGTAATTTAGAAGACAGCTACCTGGCCAACTGACTGGAAGAGATTAATATTTATTACTATATTTTTTAAAAGTGATCCAACAAAGTGTGAAAATTATTAACCATTATCACTCATATTACATGTGGGCAAAATCTTGCTTAAAATTATCTAAAAACAACTTGAGCAAACTGGGTTTAGAAGAGACTGTGGCATCAGAGACATTACTACCAACCTCAGATGCATCTTGGCCCAAAGCAAAGAGTACCAGAGGAATATCTATCTGTGCTTTATTGATTATGAAAAGATTTGATTGTGTGGATCACAACAAACTGTGGCTAAACTTGAGAAGAATGAGAATCCCAGAACACTTGATAGTGCTTATGAGAAACCTACACTTAGACCAGGAAACAGTCATCAGAAAAGAGCAAGGAACTAATGCATGGCTCAAAATCAGAAGAGTGTCTCAGGGATGCATCCTGTCTCCATACTTTTCCAATCTACATGCATACCAGATAATTTAGGAGGCTGGACTTTATAAGGAGGAATTTGGTATCAGAATTGGAGAAAGACACCTTAACAATATACATTATGCAAATGACATAACCTTGTTCAGAGAAACTGAGCATGGCTTATAGGTCAAAGACTGCAGTCTTCAGTATGGATTGAAGCTCAACATCAAGAAGACAAATATCCTCCTCACTCGGCCAATTGGAAGCATCATAATAGATGGAGAGGAGATAGAGGTTGTTAACAGTTTCAGCTTGTTCAGCTCCATAATCTTGGCATGAGCAAATGAAATAAAAATAAAACAAAATAACAACAACAAAAAACCCTACTTGCTCTGGGAAAGGCTGCTGTCATGAACCTTTCAAAAGTCCTAAAGAGCAATGATGTCAGTCCAGAGACTAAATATGCTTGATTCAGGCCATGGTCTTCATGATTACTTGCTATGCATCAGAAAGCTGGACAATGACCAAAGATGACAGAAGAAGAATAGACGTCTTTGAATTATCGTGCTGGAGAAGAGTAGTGAATGGTAAGAACTGCTAAAAGAACAAACAGATTTATCCTGGAGAGGGTGAAATCATGCTTCTCCTTGGAGGCAAGCTCTGTCCCACATACTTTGGGCATGTTTCCAGGAGAGACTAGTCCCCGGAGAAGGACACTACACTTGGAAGGATAGAGGGACAGCACAGGAGTGGAAGACCCTGGATGAGATGGATTGACATAGTATCTGGGATTATGGGAGTAAGTATGTTGGAGACAATGACACTGACTCAGGATACAGCAGAGTTCAGAGCTTTCTACACACAGTCACTATGAGTTTCAGGCCAATCGATGGCACATTAACAAGAATAAGGTAGTTGAATATATAAAGGAAAAAAAAATGCAGAATTTATATCATGTGTTGCTGCTGTATAAACTGATTTAAACCTAACTCATAGTTGACCTGCCAATAGGTTTTCAGAGACCGTAAACCACATAGGAGGAGATTGTCCATCTTTCTCCATCAAAGCAGCTGGTAGATTCAAATTGTCTGATAAGGACCACGTGGGGATGGCCATGTCTGATCTTTACCAACTTCACAAAGGAGACCTGTCCCTGTTAACAGTATCAATAACACAAAAACAATTCCCATGTGGTTAGATATTTTCCCCACACTCCCATATCTTTTTCTATTCATGTCAAAACTAATCTTACTGCTTTACTAGGTCCAAAACCCAATGTGATAGCTCAGACCACACAGAACCATGTTAGGGAAGTCAAAAGGTTATAATCCAGGTTAGTAGCAGAATATAGTCGGGATGGCTCCTGAAATATGATTGCAGGCCTTGAGAGTCATGGCTTTCAGCAAGTGTTACAAAGTTATCAGTCCTGCCAATATTGCTCACCCTCAATTGTCCAACAAACTTGTGCAAAGGTTCTTAACTCTGGTTTCAGTAATGCAGCAGTCCCAAGGTCCCATCTCACTTCTGCTGTGGCTGTTGTGGCTTTTGGACCTGTAGGCCCTCTTGCTTTTTCTATTCTTGGCAGTGAGGTTTCTTCTCTTCTTTGCTGATCATGGTGAGGTCTCTCCTTCTACTGATGGATTGCTAAATTTAATGACAAGACTAGCCAATCCCCTTGTGGACTGGTGAGACTAGCCAATCTTCTTGTAGATTAGTAGCTATCCAATATCCTTGTGGATAGACTAACACATCCTATTCACACAGTCTTGCCTATTTACATGTAGTAGTTAAACAATGGCTAGGAAAGCCATATTGAATGATAAACTCCACAGTAGGCAACCAGAGTGCCTGTAACATAAATAGAGGTAATGATATATGTACATAGATATATACATAAAATATATTCACAAAGACAAGAGAGATAAATGGAAATAAATTGATATAATGTTATCATGTTTTTTAAAAGACACATTGACTGCTATCAAGTGGATTGTGATTAATCTCAAATTAACTATAACTCTTAGCAAGCCTAAGAACAACAGATTGAAACTGCTCAATCCTGAGCCATCCTCAATTTCATGGTTACAGTCACTGTCAGTCCTCTGCTCAAGGTCTCCCTCTTTTTTTCTGACCGATTCCTCTTGACAACAGGCCCAAAGTAAATGAGGTTTCATCATCTTTGCTTCCAACAAGCACTCTTGTACTTCCTCCAAAACTGATTCATGTGTTCTTTTGACAGTCTACAATTCAAAGGCATCAATTCATCTTCAATCTTCTCTATTCATTGTCCGACTTTCATATACATGTGAAGCAATGCCATGCCTTGGGTCAGGCTTAACATAGTCTTTAAACTGACATCCTTGCACTTTTACACTTTAAAGAAGTTCTTGAGTTACCCATTTAATCACTATATCTTTACAGGTTTTGCAATGAATAATTTATCATCAGTCTTGCAAAATTCTGTCATGCAAGTATCTGCATCACTTCTACCTCCAAGGTCATACTTTTCAACTATGAATCCTTTCTATTTATAACTTTGGAATTCAAATGACCAATAATTTTCCAATGTATAAATGCCTTCGAGCCAACTACAACTCATAGTCTAGAAACAACATCCGTCAAGCTCAGAAATTGTCATTTGGCCTCCTTTGTCCAGGCTATCGTATCATTACTAAATCTCCCACGATCCTTTCGTTTAATGATAATGATGCAATGTGTAAATTATGTAATGATCACCTGAATTCAGCAAATCAACTCATTGCTTTTGAGTCAGAACCAACTCTAGCAAATTTTCAGAGGCTGTAAATCACACAGGAGAAGATTTCCCATTTTTCTCCCACAGAGCAGCTGATCAATTCAAACCATATGCATTTGAATTGGCAGTTGAACTCCTTAAACTCTAGGCCACCAGAGCTATTCAAATGATTTTTAAAAGATTAAGAGTGGAATGCAAGATCCTTAACTCTATCACAGTCCTGATCTGATAGAAAAGAGTTTCCCTGACATGTAACCTATGTCAATTTTTGCATAAGGAGAGAGAATTGAGAAGAGATCAGGTACCTTCATATAACCAAAAAAAGAAGGCTTGCTAGGAAGCTTTTCAACAAAGGTAAAACGCTTCAAAATATGGAGATCAGCTAAGAGAAGCAAAGACCCTCTTCCAGAAGCAGCAAAGAAAGAAAATTTTTAGCTCTAGGCTGGCACCATGAATTTGTAATTCCAGCTTTCTAAACTGTAAGAGAATAAATCTGCTATTAGGAATCTCTCCAGAGAGTGGAAGAGAAATTATTTCAGTCTAGATATTAAGGTGCACCTGACCCAGGACATGGTCTTTGCAATTGCTTGCTATGCATCAGAGAAATGTACAATGACTAAGGATTACAGAATAAGAGTTGATGTCTTTGAATTGTGGTGCTAGAGAAGAATATAGAATTTACTATGGACTGCCAAGAGAACCATGCAGTGTTCCCTTGTTTTATTCTGATGACTGCCTCCTAGTCTAAGTATAGGTTTTGCATAAGCACAATCAAGTGTTCTGGGATTCCCATTCTTCTCAGAGTTAGTCACAGTTTGTTGTGATCCACACAATCAAGTGCCTCTACATAGCCAATGAAACAGATAGATATTCTTCAGGTATTCCCTGCTTTCAGCAACACGCTCTTCCTCATATGTTATTTCATGAAATTCTTCTGTGTCCACCAATTCCTTTTGTTACAATGACTCTGTATACTCTTCTCTATCTCCTTTTAATGCTTCTCGGATCATTTAATATTCTTTCTAAAGCATCCTTAAGTACTGCAACTCAAGGTTTGGATTTATTCTTCAGTTCCTTGAGCATAAGAAATGCTGCATGGTTCAAAATTGGGAAGGTATGCCATGGATATGTCCTATCTCCATACTTTTTCAATCTATATGCAGAAAAACTTATCCTGGAGGCTGGGCTCTATGAGGAGAAATGTAGCATCAGGATTCGAGGAAGACTCATCAACAATCTGCATTATGCAGATGACAGAATCTTGCTTGCTGAAACTGAGGAGGACCTGAAACACTTGCTGCAGAAGGTCAAGTACTGCAGTCTTCAATATGGATTGAAGCTCAATATCAAGAAAACAAAGATTTTTTCATCACTGGGCCAATTGGCAGCATCGTGATGACTAGAGAAGGTACTGAAATTGTTAACAGTTTCAGTTTGCTTAGCTCTAAAATCAACACTCTTGGTATCAGCAGCCAGGAAATTAGAAGACATATTGCATTGGGAAAGTCTACTGTTAGAGACCTGTCCAAAGTACTGAAAAACAATTTTGTCAGTCTGGAGACTAAGGTGTGTCTGATACGGGCCATGGTCATTGCAATAACTTGCTATGCACGAGAAAGCTCAGCAATGACTAGGCATGATAGAAGGAGAATTGATGCCTTTGAGCTGAGGTGTTGGAGAAGAGTATTGACTTCTAAGAGAATGAACAGGTTCATCCTGGAGAGAGTAAAACCAGGTTGTTCCTTGGAGGCAAGGATACAGAAGCGTCATCTGACATGCTTTGGACACATATCAGTCCTTGGAGAGGGACGTCATGCTTGGGAGAGTGGAGGGACAGCATAGGAGAGGAAGACGCTTGATTAGATGGGTTGATTCAGTGACTGGGGTAATGGGTGTAGATGTGTTAGATGCAATAATATTGGCACAGGATAGAGCAGGGTGAGTCGCAGGTGACTAGACAGCACATAACAATAACAACAAAGAGAACAAACAGGTTTGTTCTGAAAAGACTGAAATTGGGCTGATCCTTGGAGACAAGGATTTTGAGGCTCTGTCTTACATACTTTGGGCATGTTGCCAGAAGGGACTAGTCCTTTAGTCCTTTAAGAAAGACACTATGCTTGAAAGAATGGAGGGATAGCACAGGCAAGGAAAATCCTGAATGAGACGGGTTGACATGGTAACTGAGGTAATGGTGGTAGGTGTGTTGGAGGCAGTGAGATTGGCTCAGGATAGGGCAGGAACCAGAGCCGTTGTGCATATGGTTACATATGAGTCCTAGTCAACTTGATGGTTCATAACAACAACAATTTATAAAAGGAATCCCCTGTGATGCCTCTTTTATAGTAGTACTTGTTGTTGTTGTTTGATGCCGCCGAGTCTTAGACGACTCATAGCGACCCTATGAACAAACGGCCTGAGCACTGTTCGTACATAGAGTTTCCGGAGGCAAGCCATTTCAGAAGTGGATGCCGCTCCTGCTTCCAGGCTTGATTTAGTCGGGAAGCTCCAGCCAACACTGTCCACCATGGGTACTCGTTACCACAATTGGCACATCACTGTCACAGTCTTCAGCATTACAGCAACCACGAGTTACCTCTGTACAGCAATGCACAGACCAGTGCTATACCACCTAGATGAATGGTTGACAGGAAGACAATTTGAACCTGGCCGAGGGCCACAGAGGAAAATCACCCAGCCAGGAGCAACGTGGCTGCTTCTCTCCTCTCCCAGCTGCTTTTGGGCTTAAGACCGCCTCCTGATTCAAACCCTAGGCCCAGGCTGGCTAGCCTCACTCTGGGGACAGAGCAAACCTGCACGTCAAACGCATTCCCAGAAAAGCAGTCGAATCCATAAGCTTGCCATGATTCCTGTGCTCACACCACCATGCTTCTTCCTTCCAGCAAGGAGAGCTTTCCAACACCTGGGAGGAGCCAGCCAACCAGGAACAACACGACTGCTTCTCTCCTCTCCCAGCTGCCTTTGAGCTTAAGGCTACCTCTTGGTTCAAACCCTAGGCCCAGGCTGGCTAGCCTCACTCCGGGGACAGAGCAAACCTGCACGTCAAGCACATTCCTGGAAAAGCAGTTGACTCCCATAGCAGTACTAGGTAAACAAAAAAATATTATAGTATTTGAATATTTATATTCAGCATTAAACCATCATAAAGTATGTACATTTTCATAATATAATAACTAAACTTCCTAGCTTCTTGCCAAGAAGACATTTTTTCACAAACAAATACAGTTTTCTGATTGACTCTGTTCCCATCATAACCAAAAAGGTTTTTCCCTGAGCATTCTGCAAGGAACTAGGAAAAAAGTGATTGAACTGAAGAACCATTATGTTATTACTGAAAGGGAAAAACAACAAACCAAAAAACAAAAAACCCCAAAAACCAAACCAACACCTCTCAAACTCATCAACTTCAAGTCAGAATAGACCCATAGCTGACTCTCTGGCAGATTTTTTGACTGTAAAACATATGGGACAAGATTACTCATCTCTCTACCAAGATTGTTATTAAAATAAATGAAACTGTGTTAGGCTATTATACATTGGATTAATTTTGAAATTTGCAAGTTAGGGAGCCAGAGAAACCTGAACTCACTTTCTTTCATATTATCAGGAAGGTTTGGGATAAGGTTGTTATGTTCCAATTTTTTCCCGTTATCTGGAGTTGTTACAAAGAACAAATTATTTATATAGTGTAGTTGAAGTTACTAAAATAAAAAAATTATCAGTAAATACCACTTTAATTCTCCTAATTACTATCCCCTTCACCAGATATATTGGAATAATAATGACATGAAGAGTTAGAGTCAGAAAATCAAGAGGGTCAAATTCGCTCAGCATTTCTTAACCTGAAGAAACTGAAGAACAAATTCAACCTTTGAGTTGCAATACTTAAGGATGCTATGGGCACAATATTGAATGATCTAGGAAGCATCAAAAATGATGGACGGAGTATAAAGAGTCACTCTACCAAAATAAACTGGTTGACACAGAAGTATTGCATAAAACAACTTACATTCAAGAGGCAATAGTGATCAATGAGAAACCTCAAGCAGCTCTGAAGGAACTGGCAAAAAATACAAGGCCCAGGAATTGATGGACTATCAATAGACAATTCCATAACAGTAGATGGAATATTTCAACAAACAGATGCAGCTCTGGATGCGCTCACCAGTGTGTGCCAAGAAATCTGGAAGACAATCATCTGCTCAACTGACTGGAAGAGATCCATATTTATCCCCATTCCAAAGAAAAGTGATTAGACAGAGTATGGACATAATAAAGCAATATTACTAATATCACAAGCAAGCAAATTCCAGCTGAAAAGTACCCAAAAGTGATAGGAACAGTACAGTGACAGAAATACAAGAAATACAAGCTGGGTTTAGAAGAGCACTAGAGATATCATTGCCAAATCAAATGGATCTTGGACAAAAGAAGTGAGTATCAGAAGAATATCTACCTGTTCCACTGACTATCTGAAGGCTTTTGACTACATGGATCACAACAAATTGTGGCTACCATTGAGAACAAAGAGAATCCCAGAATCCCTAACTGTGCTCATGTGAAAACTATATTTGGACCAGGAGGCAGTCGGCAGTCATCAGACAGAGTAAAGAAATACTGCATGGTTCAAAATCAGGAAAGGAGTGTCTCCTATCTCCAAACTATTTCCATCTGTATGTAGAAAGATCATTTGAGAAGCTGGGCTCTGAGGAGTAATGTGGCATCAGAATCGAAGGAAAACTCATCAACATTCTATGTTATGAGGATGACACACCTTACTTACTGAAACTGAGAAGCGCTTTAACCATATTTTCTGCAGAGGGTCAAAGACTGTAGTTTGCAGTATGAATTGAACCTCAACATCAAGAAAACAAAGATTCTTACCACTAGGTCAGTTGGTAGCATCATTATAGATGGAGAAGATATTGAGATTTTTAACAATTTCAACTTGCTCGGCTCCATAAACATCACGCTTGGCACCATCATCAGTCAGGAAAGCAAAAAAAGGAATTGCATTTGAAAAGTCTGCAGTTGGGGACCTCTCCAGAGTACTGAAGAGCAAGGATGTCAGTCTAGAAACTAAGGTGCACTTTATTTTTACAGTTACTTCTTATGTGTCCAAGAGATGGACAATGATCAAGGATGATAGAAAGAGAATTGATGTGTTTGAGCTGTGGTGCTGGAGAAGACTGTTGAACATACCATGGACTGCTAGGAGAACAAACAGGTTTATCCTAGAGAAGGTGAAACGAGGCTACTCCCTGAAGACAAGCTCTATTTCACATACTTTGGGCATGTTGCCAGGGGGGACCAGTCTTTAGAGAAGGATGTCATGCCTGAAAGGGTTGAGGGATAGTGCAGAAAAGGAAGACCTGACATAAGATAGATTGACATAATAACTGAGGTAATGAGGGTAGGTAAGTCAGAGGTGGCAAGATTGGCTCAGGGTAGAATACGGTTTGGAGTTATTGTGTGTAGAGTTGCTGTGAGTCACAGTTGACTCAATGGCACATAACAACAACAACAATGATGATAAGAAAGAGTAGAATATTTTTTCTTAAATATCAAGCCTAATAAAGCCTAAGAGTGATTTTAATTACAAAATTGTCTGAGAAACCATATACACATTATTGTGAAAGTTTGAAGGTAATTATGAGAATGGGAAGTGATGAAGAAATGCTGAAATTAGCTATAGAAAATGTCTCAGAAACAAAACCACCTCTGCGTTAGCTCAACATTATGTTCAAAAGAAAATTGTGTTTGTGACACAGAGTGTGAATAAAAGAAAATGCCAATGTTTAGGATGCAATTAAAATTAGGAAAAGAAGAAAGGAATGTAGCAACAAAAGGATACAAATATTAAAGTGACTGTTTCTTAAAGAGCTGCAGAAGGGACCATTTTAAGACTGCCTGTTTATAGGGAAGAAAAAGATACACACACATGGGTTTGTTTGGTTTGTATGTGTGTGTGTATGTGTGTTTCATAGAATGTTGTTTGGCCTTTTTTTTTTTCTTCCTTTGCTATTAACCTAGACAATCTTCTCCCATCTGATTTATAGGCTTGGAAAACCCACCTGAGGGTCAGCGACAAGAATTTTCCAACTTGACAGAAATGAGTTGAGCAGATTAACCTGGCAGAACTAATCAGCCCATGGACAAGTCTGAGAAGTTATTTTGTTGTGTTGTTGTTAGATGCCATGGAGTCAAATATAATTCCTAGTGACCCTATTGGACAACAGATTTCATTCTTACCCACTTCTGAATTATTCTCACAATCATGAGAAAGGGCTTGAGCCCATCACTAAAGTCATTGTTTCAGTCCTCCTTAAGGGTCATTCTTTCTTTCTCTGATGTTTTCTTTCTCTATGTTTACCAGCATGATGTCTTTTTTTCAAATACTAACTTCCTCCTCAGGATTTGAGGGAGACTTATCAACAATCTGTTTTATGCAGATGATACAACCATGCTTGCTGAAACTGAGGGGGACCTGAAGCGCTTGCTGCAGAGGGTCAAGGACTGCAGCCTTCAATATGGATTGAAGCTCAATATAAAAAAAACAAAGATTCTCACCACTGGGCCAACTGGCAGCATCAATGATGGATGGTGAAGAGATTAAGATTGTTTACAGAGTTAGTTTACTTGGCTCCAACACTCTAGTCAGCACCAGCAGGCAGGAAATTAAAAGGCATGTTGTGTTAGAAAAGTCTGCTGTCAGAGACCTCTCCAAAGTACTGAAGAGCAATGACGTCAGTCTGGAGACTGTTGTGCCTGATACAGGGCATGCTTTTTGCAATTATTTACTATATGTCAGAAAGCCAGGCAATGACTAGGGATGATAGGAGAATTGATGCCTTTGAGCTGTGGTGCTGGAGAAGAGTATTGAATGAACCATGGACTGCTAGGAGAACAAACAGGTTCATTGTGGAGAGGGTTAAATCAGGCTGCTCCTTGGAGGCAAGGATTCTGAAGTTTCATCTGACATACTTTGGACATGTTGGACCAATCCTTGGAAAGGGGCATCATGTTTGGGAGGGTGGAGGGACAGCACAGGAGAGGAAGATGCTCAATGAAATGGATTGATTCAGTGACTGGGATAATTGGGGTAGGTGTGTCAGAGACAATAAGATTGGCACAGGATAAAGCAGGTTTAGGGCTATGAATTGTAGGCAACTCAATGGCACATAACAACAACAACAACTCCCGGTATGATGTCTTTTTCCAAATATTAACTGCTTCTGATAATATATCCAAAACATAGGAGATGAAATGTCACCATTCTTGCCATTAAGTAGTACTCTGGGTGCACGTCCTCCAAGACAGATTTGTTTGTACTTTTCACAATCTATGGAATATTCAGTCCTCTTCTTCAGTATCACAATGCAAAGGCATCAATTGATCTTCTGTCAGCATTATTTATCCTCCTGCTTTCAGATGCAAAGGAAGCAACTGAAAAATATCATGGCTTGGATCAGATAGACTTTAATCTTTAAATTGATATTCTTACTCTTCAGAACTTTAAAGAGGTCCTTATCAGGAGATTTATCCAACATAGCATGTCTTTTGATTTTTTGACAGCTACTACCATGAGTGTTGATTGTTAATTCAAGTAAAATGAAATCAGTGACAACTTCAACTCATTTCTCCATCTATCATAATGTTGCCTACTGGTCCTGTGGTTGAGGACTTTTTGTAGTGGTGGGATTTTTTTCTGTTAAGAGGTAATGCATATTGAAGGTTATCATTGTTTCTCTCTTGCAGCAAATGTTTCAAGTCCTCTTCACTTTCTCCAACCTAAGTTCTGTCAATGGCATAAAACAGATTGTTGATGAGTCTTTTTCTAATCCTTTCTTCTTCAAGTGATCCAACTTCTTGAATAATATGCTAAGTATGGAGAAAAAGGCAATCCTGATGCTCACCTTTTCTGATTCCGGGTTCCCTTATTGTGTTTGAATAACTGCTTCTTGGTCTGTACATAGGTTTTGCATGGGCACAATTAAGTGTTCTGGGATTCTCATTCTTCTCCATGTATCTGAAGATGACTGCACTGGAGGACTTTTATTTAGTATTATAATGCCTAATAAGTTTAACTTAGTACACCAACAGTGCTCGTTTTGGTCTCCGTCCTGTATACTTTCAAACAGCATTGTATGCCACTTTCAGATAATGTTTTCCTCATTCTATGATGACTATATATACTTATTCCACTCAGTGATTACCATTCCTCCTCTTAGCAGCCTTAGTAAAATTTCTCTTACCTTTCACCTGTAATCACCAATGTCTTGAAGAATAATACACCTTGCATCCAGCTGAAATCAATCCCAGAAGAAGTCAAAATTAATTTGCCAATCTAGAGTGCTTTGCTTTACATTCTTAATCTGTCCCCTTCTGGGAGATAAGTTCAGATTTTCTGCTCACGTATCCAGGCATTGACAGCCTCAGGCTTCTCGTCATGTCAACCTGTTCCACAGGTTTGCTGCATACTGCAAATGAGTAAATCTGCTAACAAGGTGCCAACATGTATCTTCAGAGTGTCATGCATTAAAAAAACCTCAAAATCTAATAAAGTGGACACCAAGATTAGACACTGATCTTAAGCATGGAACAAACAAATACTCTGACATCTTAATAGCTAAAATGAATGTTTGGGTTTTCTTACTGGACAAAAATAAATGTTAAGTAATATTTCTGCTCAACTGTTGCACTTCTAAATAGAGCTTTTCATATATATGTCTTTAACTCTGAATGCTTTGATACCCACCAAGAAGATTTTATATGAGAAAATTTAATAGATCTACCGCCTCACAGTGGTGTGTCAGGAGTGGGATAAACAAACGCAGGTTATACACATAGACTTCACCTGATGGTATGCATAGGAATCAGATCGACTACATCTGTGGAAGGAACCGCTGGAGAAGCTCAATATCAGCTGTGAAAACTAGGCC
>NW_006399758.1:4977976-4978878 GCF_000299155.1 Elephantulus edwardii | reverse complement strand
TTGGGATGGGTGTGTCAGAGGCAGTGCGGTTGGTGCAGGATAGAGCAGGGTTTAGGGCTGTTGTGCATAGGGTCGCTATGAGTCGAAAACGACTCAATGGCACATAACAACAACAACAACCCCTTCACATGCCATAGCAACGTTTTTACAGTCTCAAAAAGTAAAACAATGCTACTTTTGTTTTCACTAAAGACATTAAGACTAGTTTTCTTCTGAAACATTGATGAGATCAACTTGCAAAGATGACAATATTACTTTCGTTTATGTATTGTCCTGCGTTGGAACTCATGTAAAAAGGATAAAGAAGTTATAAATCTGAAAAATCACAGTTAATGATAGGGCATTACTGATGACAATGTTTTGCTGCAGTAAACTTGATTATTTTTCTAAAAGAATATATAGTATTCTCTATATTGAAGCAACTTCATATTCTAAAATAATAATGAAAGCAAATAACCCAAGTAAGAGCATTTCGTTCTCCCCTAACTCCTTACTACTTGAAGTGGCCCATGTGTCTTTATCACCAGTAGAAAGGAAGATTCAAGGGCCCTACCCCAGACCTGTAAGTGAGAAGGTGTTTTTAATATAATCCCCAAGTCATATAAATGTCTACTAAAGTCTAAAAGAATTATATGAAAAGAAAACCTAACTTAGTTTCAATTTTTGAATCGACTCAAAATATCAAAGTAGGAATTCCACCAAGTTTCAAAAAACATTCTAATACTTTTATTTCCCAATAACTGAAAGCTTACAGATTTGTTTAGTGCTGACTAATATATATATATATTTTGTTTGTTGTTATGTGTCGTCGTTTGCGACTCATAGCGACCCTATGCACAACACCCCTAAACCCTGCTCTATCCTGCGCCAACCGCACTGCCTCTGACACACCCATCCCGATT
>NW_006399758.1:4967766-4976721 GCF_000299155.1 Elephantulus edwardii | reverse complement strand
ATCTATTCCTGGGGCCTTATTTTTTGCTATTTCCTTCAAAGCAGCTTGAACTTCTTCCTTCATCACCATAGGCTCTTGCTCCTATATTATTTCTTTAAATTCCTCTGTATCTGCCAATTCCTTTCTATGTAGTGACTCAGTATAATCCTTCCATCTTCTTTTAATACTTCCTGGATTATTTAATATTCTGCCGAAAGCATCCTTGATTACAGCAACTCTAGGTTTGAATTTGTTCTTCAGTTCCTTGAGCTTAAGAAATGCTGAGCGAGTTCGGCCCTTTTGATTTTCTGACTCTAGCTCCTCGCACATTTCATTGCAGTATTTTGCTTTGTCATTCCGAGCTGCGTTTTGGAATCTTCTCTTCAGCTCTTTAGTATCTTGAATTCTTCCTTGTGCTTTGGCTTCTCTGCGCTCCAGTGCAAGCTTTGTTTATTAAGATAAGGAGGAAGCTCTAGTGGCCAAATCATTGGAGAGCTGCCCTGCTAAGCAAAAGGTGACACCTCTCTAATGGTTCCCCAACTGCTCCATGGGAGAGAGATGGAGAATCTCCTCCGGTGTGATTTACAGCCTCCTGAAAGCTCAGGGGCAGGTCAACTATGACTCAGGGCCAAGCCTACAGCAGCAAGTTTGATTTCAAGTTTTCAACTAAGAATCTAAGGTTTTTGTAGTTTGTTCAGCATTTCATCTCTTTAGAGTCTAAGTTGTTCGTTTTTGCACAGTGACTTTTTTTCCCCTCTCAATAGAGAAAATGAGCAATAGCATTTTAAATAATATTTTTGGTTCATAATATAATATGTATCATTATGATGAGGAAAACTCTAGTGGTTTAGTGGTAAGAAACTGTGCTGCAATCCTAAAGGCACATAATTCAAATCCAGCAGCTGCTCCATGAGAGAAGAATGGGCAATCTCCTCCTGTATGAATTACTGCCTCTGAAAACCCACTGAGGGGTTAGCTATGGGTCAGTTCCAACTTGAGGCACACAACAATAAAACAACATCATTAGTACTATTTTATCATACATGTTGTTGTTTTCCTTGATTGTCTTCAGTTTGAGCATTACTCATAGTGACCCTATGAAAAAAGGGCCTGAAGACCCTCTACAACTATTGACACTTATCAAAGTTCGTAGAATTTCTGGAGGCATATTATTTAGGAAGTGGAAGCCTCTCCTGCTTCCAAGCCTGTCATAGCATGTTACTGTTTTTATATGCCATTGAGTCACCTGCAGTGTATAGCGACCCTATGAACAACAGCTTTGAACCCTTCCCTGTCCTGAGCCAGTCACACCAACTCTGACACACCAACCCACATTGCCCCAGTTACTGTATCAATCCATCTCATCTGAGGTCTCCCTCTCCTTCCCTGTCTCTCGACTCTTCCTAGAATGATGTCCTTCTCCAAGGACCAATCTCTCCAGGTCATGTGCCCAAAGTAAGTGTGAGGTGGAGCTTCAAAATTCTAGCCTCCAAGGAAAGATTTGGTTTTGCTCTCTCCAAGACGGAACTGTTTATTTTCTTGGCAGTCCATAGTATGTTCAAGACTCTTCTCCAGGACCACAATTCTAAGGCATCTATTCTTCTTGTGTCTTCCTTAGTCATTTGTCCAGCTCTCGGAAGCTTAACACGTAATTGAGAAGATCATGTCCTGGATTAAGTGCACCTTTGTATCTAGTCTGACATCATTGTTCTTCAACACTCTGGAGAGGTCCATGACAGCAGATTTTCCCAGTGCAATAAGTCTTTTGATTTCCTGACTGCTGGTGTTAAGAGTGTTGATTGTGGATCTGAGCAAGTTGTAATGTTAACAATCTCAATCTCTTCTCCATTTAATACGGTGCTGCCAATTGACCCAGTGGTATCTTACATAAAGACTTGACTAGACCTCATAAGTGACCTTATGACAATGGGTCTGAACCCTCCTCTGTCCTATACCATCCTCACCTTCTTCGACACACTTAAGCCATTGCTAGTCATTGTATCAGTGCATCTTGTTGAGGATTTTCCTCTTTTACACTAACCCTCCATCTTTCCAAGCACACTCTCCTTCTCCAGAGACTGACTCCTCTTAACAATATGCCCAAATTATGTGAAATTATGTTTCACCATCCTTGCCTCAAATGAGCACACTGGTTGCACTTTCTCCATGATAAACATGTTTATTCTCTTGGTAGTCCATGGGATAGTCAATCCTCTTCTCCAACAGTACAACTTAAAGGCATTGATTTTTATTCCATCACCCTTCTTCATTGCACAACTTTCAGAAATATAATGAGTAATTGAGAAGACCATGGCTTGGATTAAGTTCATTTTATTGGTTGTTTGTTTTGGGTTTTTTTAATTGTGATTTTTAACAAAAGTTTACAAAAAGATTGGATTTTCTCTTATTCATTTTTACACATTTTCTTCCCTCCTCTTCCTTTCTCTCTCTTATTTTAGACTTTTAAAGACTTATTTTGTCTAAAATTACATCCATGCTTTTTAGTACTCTGGAAAGGTCCCTGACAGCATATTTTCTCTATGCAATTTTTCTTTTGAGTTCTTGACTCCTAGTATCCAAGGTGCTGACTGTGAATTAAAGTAAGATAAAATTGTTGAAATACTGTAGTTGTTGTTGTTGTTAAGCACCATTAGGTTGAGCATGACTTATGAACAATAGATCTGAATCCTATATTATCCTGTGTTATCCTCGTAATTTCTGGCATACTCTCACCCATTGAAGCAGTCACTGTGTCAATCAGCTGGATATCTGGTTGAGGATCTTCCTCTCTTTACTGGCCTTCCATTTTTTCAAGCATGATGTCCCGGTCCAAGGAGCCTCTCCTAACAGCATGTCCAAAGTATATGGGGCAAAGCTTTGTCACCACTGGACCAATAGGTAACATCATGATGGAGAAAAGATTGAAACTGTCCCTGACTTCACCTTACTTGAATCCACAATCAACACACTTAGTACCAGCAATCAAGAGATCAGGAGACATACTGCCCTGGGAATGTCTGCAATCAGAGCCTTTCCAAGTTACTGAGGAGCAATGATGCCAAGTTTGAGGACTCAGGTGCACCTGACTCAGGCCATGATCGTTTTCATTACTTGCTATCAGTCTGAGAGCTGGACAATGATAAGGAAGACAGAAGGGGGGGAAAATGGTGCCTTTGAGTTGTAGTGTTGGAGAAGAGCACTGAATATTCCATGGACTGACAGAAGAACAAACAGAGATGTCTTGGAGCAAGTATATCCAGAGTGCTCCTTGGAGGTAAAGATGGCAAAGCTTCATCTTACATACTCCAAAGAAATTAAATTAATTTTGGGAGTGACTAGGACAAAGTAACTAGTAAATTATATTTATATCTAACATCTAACAGAAGAACCCAAAGGGAAAGACAGGCAAAGACTAATTGGTTTAGTATCAATTCATGTAGATTCACCAGAAATTGTCACCTACATGGTTAATACAGAGTTCCTTACTTAGACCCAGGACTTTACTGCCACCCTACCAATTCCCAAAGACTATACAAGGGATCAAGTTATGGTCCACATTAGCTGTAAATGTAATAAAAAGAAAGTGACTTTTAAAAAATAAGAACTCTAACAAGCAGAAAAATGGAATTTTGGGTGATGATTTTTCACCAAAATTGGCTAAAATTATTGAATCCATACAGACAACAGAAATGAAAAACGCTAAATTAGTCTAGGTAGCATTGTGCCTAAATGTGTGTACATTCAGTGACTCAGATAAATTCCGAGAGAGAGAGAGAGAGAGAGAGATAGTTGTTAGGTGTCCTTAAGTCGACTATAACTCTTAGTGACCCCACTAACAAGAGGCCTGAATCCTAGATAGATTTACGTCTTTATATATAAACACGTATACATAGATATGCATACATAAATATGCTAGCTATATCTTCATAATTAAACATTTATTTCTATAATTTCATTTAATGAGATTCTAACACTAAGAAGGCAGAATTTAAATGATCATTTCACCATAAAGATCATCCCCAAAATGACCGTCAAGGTTAATTAGCTCCGTGGTTAATTAAGCACCCTGTGCTTACCTTTGCCAGATGAAGCAGCTATACTTTTCTCCTGCATAATTTTAAATTTCTGTTACTCCTTCTTCAAGAGCATTCAGCATGCTGCTGGGTTTCCCCATTCACTGAGTTTATTTGTAAAGATGCATCTTCTACAAAGAGAGCCTAGTTCAGTCAAAGCAAGATGGTGAAGTTGATGATAACTAATTGTGAGTTCCAGCAAAAGGGTTTGAGAAATTAGGATGTACTGGGGATACAGTTAGAAAAGGATCAACCTAGGAAGAATCGAGAGAAAGACAATCCAGCTATTACAATTAGCAAATGGAACAAGGTGTCTTTAACTATTTAAAAGGAAAAGGGGAGAAAGGGTGTAAAAGGAGGAAGAGGAAATCACTAGGAAAGCAGAGATAGGGCGTTGGGGGGCTGAAGGAATAGGTAGGTGCATCTATACAATGGAATACTACACAGCACACAGGAGCAATCATTTTGTAAATTACTACCTAACTTGGGAGAGACTGGAAAGCATTATGCTGAATGAACTAAGTCCACAGGGACAAATATCGTATAAAACCATTATTGTAGAATGAGTACAAAGATCCAAGGTGGGGATGGAAATAGAGAGGTGTGGAGGGAGGATAGGATGTTAATCATAGGTTGCACAATTCAATGAGTGGGTAGGTTGAAAGAAATGGGAAGGATCTTTTGTGAAAAATAATGTATTCAAACTTTATAAATTAACCAGAATAAAATTTTAAAAGGGAAGAAAAACACACATACCAAAAAAGCCCCATACAGTGTGCAGAAATGATTGTATAAAACAAAATATACATAAAAGAAGATATACAAAGACTTAGAAAAATGAAAGACAATGGGGAAGGGATTGCCTTGGACTTCTGTCCTTTCTAGAGTTTGCAACTTAAATGAGATCAAAGGTCATAATGAATTTGTTCCTGATCATCTCAAGGTAGAGATGAGACAGACTGGATGGAAGTAGAAGGAAGTGTGGCACAAGAGGAAGAGTCTTGATATAATCAAGATTAGCTAGCTGCTGCTTCTCTCCTGACAGCAAAAGTTTAGAAGCCAGAGCAAACAACTTATACAAAAGAGGCAAGTTCTAGCCTTTTTCTTTCTTTAACAGTTACAAAGTTCAATGATACTTCTTTACTTCTACCCACTCAGGGGAAAGAGCTGTGAAAGCTAAAGACGAATATCTTAGGCAACTGGGAGCTCACCAGCCCTGAGCATCTCTCTGATATCTATTTCACCTGCATTTCCTATTTTTTATCATGGCTGCTCTTTATTTCCCACACTGGAACATCAGAATTCTTTGAATTGCCAATATTATTTGACTCCAGGCCTCTAGTAACACTTGAACTTCCTGCTATAGTCTTATGAGGTGAGCTAAGTGTGTAAACTGCTGGGAAAGAACTCTGCTTTCAGTCAAAATAGCCTATTTTGTGTCTGAGTGCTAACATTTATTTGGTATTAAAATCTGGACAAATCAATCCTTCTGTGTCTCAACTTTTAAAAATAGAATACTAACATCTATCTCACATATTTGTGAAGGGCAGGGTAGTTGTTGTTATTGTTTTGTGTACCATTGAGTCAGAACTGACCCATAGCTGACCTGCCAGTGACTTTTCAGAGTCAGTTAATCACACAGGAGGAGATTGCCCAGCTTTCTCCCACAGAGCAACTGGTGGACTCCAACTGCTTGCCTTGGGATTGCATGTGACTTATAGCAGCAACCCTACATAAATTAGTTCGAAACACGGCCCTATCCTGAGCCAATCTCATCATCTCTGACAAACCTACTCTCATTTCTTTTTTTTTATGTTACATATTTTTTATTATTAAATTTTATTAGTTTTAATGAACATTTACGGATATTTTGGGTTTTCATTCCTTCATTGCTGCACCATTCTCTCTACCCTCCTCCCCAGTTCATACTTCTTCCCCCCCCCATGTCTGTTTTAATTGTCCAATTGCCACAGTGCTTGTCAAAGCCAGTTCTGATTAATCTCCTTTGTCAGTGTGTCTTTTGCCATTCCTTATCACTCCTCCCTGAGAGAGACTTCACCCTGATTCATAAGGAAAAGGGGGTGGCGTATTCTCTTAGCTACTTCCTGCTGAAAAGGGACGCTGTGGGTTTCAGGGTGAAGATCTTCTCTCACTACTCTAAAGGGCCCCTTTGGCAGTAGGAAACACATAGACTATTATGGAGATTGATTTTGGAATTTAGATGCACTCTGTTATTAATTGTGCTTAGCCGTACATGTTCATATCCTTGAAGAGGTATCATGGGGGTGTTGCAACCTAGAAGACACAAATTTAACTAGCAAGTTATAAGTACATGAGTAAAACATATGGAAAAGTAAAAGAAAAGATTCTTTCATTGTTTTACAAACCCTCCCCCAGGTCCCCTCCACCATGTAGCTATCGCTCTAGACTCCTGTGATGACAGAAATACCTAGTCACATATCTCTTTTAAACAGTTTTCTCCCTCCTCTGTTTCAGTGCAGTGTGCATTATTGAACCCATCTTACTCAGTCTCTCCCCAACCCCGAGGTTAGTCCCATTCTACAACAGTGGCATCATGCCATATTTGTCCTTTTGTGACTGGGATATTTCACTCAGCATAATGTTCTCCAGAGTCAACCATTTTGAATAATATTGCATGAGTTCCTTGTTTTTTAAGGCAGCATAGTATTCCATTGTGCGAATATACCACAGCTTCTCTAGCCATTCGTTTGTTGATGGGCACTTAGGTTGTTTCCAATTCCTTGCTATTGTGAACAAAGCTGCAATAAACATGGGTGTGCATAATCTGCTTAGATGTCAGCTATGGTCTCTTCAGGGTATATTCCCAGTAGTGGAATTGCTGGGTCAAATGGTATCTCTATTTGCAATTTTTGAGAAAGCGCCATACTGCTTTCCACAGTGATTGCACCATTTTACACTCCCACCAACAGTGAATGAGGGTTCCAGTTTCTCCACAACCTCGCCAGCATTTGTTGCTTGCTGTTCTGTTAAATTTTGCTATTTTGACTGGGGTGAGATGATATCTCATAGTTGTTTTAATTTGCATCTCTCTTAGGGCTAGATGATATCTCATAGTTGTTTTAATTTGCATCTCTCTTAGGGCTAGGGATTTTGAGCATTTCTTCATGTGCTTGTTAGCCATCTGAATGTCTTCTTCGGTGAAGTGCCTGTTCATATCCTGTGCCCATTTTTCTATTGGATTCTTTACCTTTCTACTCTCATTTCTATAATCACTGAGTCAATCCATCTCATCCTAAGTCTTCCCCTCCTGTGCTGTCTCTCCACACTTCCAAGCATGATGTACCTTTCAAAGAACTGGTCCCTTCAAAACCTTTGCCTCCAGGGAGCAGCCTGGTTTCACCCTCTCCAGCACAAGCCCGTTTGTTCTCCTGGCAATCCACTACATATTCAACACTTCTCCAGCACCATAACTGAAAGGCTTCTATCCTTCTTCTATCATCCTTAGTTATTGTCCAGATCTCAGATGTATAGCAAGTAATTACAAAGAGCATGGCCTGGATCAGACGCACCTCAGCTTCTAGAAGGATATCATTGCTCTTCAGCATTCTGGAGAGATCCTTGACAGCAGGTTTTCCTAATAGAATTTGGCTTTTGATTTCCTGAATGTTGGTGCCAAGAGTGTCAATTGTGGAATCAAGCAAGCTGAAATTGTTAATCTCAATCTCTTCATATCATGGTACTACTAATAGACATAGTGGTAACAGTCTTTAGGTTGTTTTGTTTTTTAATGTTGAACTTCAATCCATATTGAAAACTAGTCCTTAACCTTCTGTGTCAAACATCTTCAGGTCCTTCTCAGTTTCAGTAAGCAAGGTTATGTCATCAACAAAATGTACTGATATCATACCATAGTAGGGTAGATTCCAAATCTCATCACTTTGAGTTTAAAACAGAAAAATGGATTCAAAGACAGATTTAGATAAGAAATACACCAAGCAATAGCAAGAAATGCAACAAATGCCAGGAGCTAACAATAAATAGGTGCCCTACTGTGGTGAAGCTTCATATTATATACTTAGAGCATGTTTCTAGGAGAGGTTATTCCTTGGAAAGGAACATCAGGCTTGGAAAGAGAGGAAGACCTTCAATGAGATGATTTGACACAGTGACTACAATGATTGTTTCAGTGAGTCAGAAATGCTGAGGATGATATAGAATAAGACAGAATTCTAATCTATTCTTCACACAGAACCACTATGAGTCATACTCGATTCGATGACACCTAACAATAACAACAACCGTAGATCTATTGCCCTGATAAGGACTTCTGGTTTTCCAAACTGTCAGACATTAAATGAATTTACATATTGTAAATATTTATTACAGCTACTTTCAGGAGAAAGCACCTTAAACCCCCTTATCATAGTATGTTGTTGTTGTTGTTGTTGTTAAGTGCCGTCGAGTCACATAGCGACCCTATGAAGGAGAGTCCTCGACCCTTGGGTATCTTTCATCATCTCTCCAGTTTCATAGGGTTTCCAGAGGGAAGCTATTATGGAAGTGGATGCCACTCCTCCTTCCAATATTATAGTATAGTTTCCTTATTTTTAAAATGGCAAAAATGTTATTACCTATTGATATAAATGAATTATTGGCAAATATGGGTAGCATGAGTGTTAAAAGACACAATATCTAAAATTTTAATATGACAGGCAACACTGTCAGTGGCTTCTGAATGTTAGTATATATTAACAGTATGATACTGTTTATTCTAAAAAGAAAATTTGAGATCAATAACAAAGGGTTAAGGTTTATTTTACCTTTTGCATTACATGCTGTATTTGATTTTTTGAATGTCTATCTGTGTTTCGTTGATTATGCAAAGGCATTTGACTGTGTGTATCATAACAAACTGTGGCTG